>NW_021168681.1:0-1439 GCF_002162155.2 Triticum dicoccoides
ATCAAACGTCACAACGTAACTGGGTGACTATAAAGGTGCACTACAGGTATCTCCGAAAGTATCTATTGTTTTATGCGGATCGAGACTGGGATTTGTCACTCCGTGTAAACGGAGAGGTATCTCTGGGCCCACTCGGTAGGACATCATCATATGCGCAATGTGACCAAGGAGTTGATCACGGGATGATGTGTTACGGAACGAGTAAAGTGACTTGCCGGTAACGAGATTGAACAAGGTATTGGATACCGACGATCGAATCTCGGGCAAGTAACATACCGATAGACAAAGGGAATTGAATACAGGATTGATTAAGTCCTTGACATCGTGGTTCATCCGATGAGATCATCGTGGAACATGTGGGAGCCATCATGGGTATCCAGATCCCGCTGTTGGTTATTGACCGGAGAACGTCTCGGTCATGTCTACATGTCTCCCGAACCCGTAGGGTCTACACACTTAAGGTTCGATGACACTAGGGTTATAAAGGAAGTTTGTATGTGGTTACCGAATGTTGTTCGGAGTCCCGGATGAGATCCCGGACGTCACGAGGAGTTCCGGAATGGTCCGGAGGTAAAGATTTATATATGGGAAGTCCTATTTTGGCCACCGGAAAATGTTCGGGATTTTTCGGTATTGTACCGGGAAGGTTCTAGAAGGTTCCGGAGTGGGGCCCACCTGCATGGGGGAACCCACATGGACGTGGGTAGTGGGGGCAAGGCCCCACACCCCTGGTCAAGGCGCACCAAGATCCCCCCTTAGAAGGAATAAGATCATATCCCGAAGGGATAAGATCAAGATCCCTAAAAAGGGGGGATAACAATCGGTGGGGAAGGAAATAATGAGATTTCTTTCCTCCCACCTTGGCCAACGCCCCAATGGACTTGGAGGGCAAGAAACCAGCCCCTCCACCCCTATATATAGTGGGGAGGCGCATGGGAGCTATACACGAAGTTCTGGCGCAGCCCTTCCCCTCTCCCAAGTACTCCTCTTCTCCCGTGGTGCTTGGCGAAGCCCTGCAGGATTGCCACGCTCCTCCACCACCACCACGCCGTAGTGCTGCTGCTGGATGGAGTCTTCCTCAACCTCTCCCTCTCTACTTGCTGGATCAAGGCGTGGGATACGTCACCGGGCTGTACGTGTGTTGAACGCGGAGGTGCCGTGCGTTCGGCACTTGATCATCGGTGATTTGAATCACGACGAGTACGACTTCATCAACCCCGTTCACTTGAACGCTTCCGCTTAGCGATCTACAAGGGTATGTAGATGCACTCTCTTTCTACTCGTTGCTGGTCTCTCCATAGATAGATCTTGGTGACACGTAGGAAAATTTTGAATTTCTGCTACGTTCCCCAACAGTGGCATCATGAGCTAGGTCTATTGCGTAGATTCTTTGCACGAGTAGAACACAAAGTAGTTGTGGGCGTTGATTTTGTTCAATA
>NW_021168682.1:0-1915 GCF_002162155.2 Triticum dicoccoides
CCAAGTTCTTCATTTATCCTCCCGGCGGAATAAGTTTCTCGTCTCCTTGTCATATTAATCCAATCAATTCTTTTCCCGTGAGTGGCAGGCTGTCACCTCATAATTTGAGATGTTTTCCATAAGACCATATCAAGTTTATTCTTTTCGTTGTGGATTGTTTCAACAACTCCGTGTGACCCTTCTCTTTAAGATGCTTTTCAAGCTCATTGGAGGTAGAAGATGTTGTTTTCTTCTCCGTTCTTTTGTTCCGTCGATACAACTTCTATTCTTTCGTTCCGGAGGCATCGTGTTGTTGTTCTCTTCAACCCATCTTCTTGTTGTGTCAAGATCATGTTCTTTTCATGATTGTCCATTTAACCGGAGTGTCGTGCCCTCTTTTCAAGTTCTATCACCTTATCAAGTTCTTGTTCAATTACTTTCTTTTAACCGGAGTGCTACCCGAATTTGGTCTCCCTTGATCCCCTTCCTTAACCGGAGTGTTTTCTATATATATCTTTCCTTCAACCTCAAAGGTTTCGCAATGTTCTTTGTCTCTCTTTTCTAATGGAGTGTTTTCAACTTCGTTCATCTCCGTTGTATTCTTTTCTCGAAACGGCCTAACCTTTTTCAAGGTTTGTGGTTTCACTCGTTTGTCAAAGAAGCAACTTAGTTTTACCTCTTCTCTTTCTTTTCCGTTGCCCCTCCGGTGCCATTCTAGATCTCGGGACGAGATCCTCTTGTAGTGGTGGAGTGTTGTAACACCCCGAGACCGACGCTCCAGAAGACTTCCAGCTATTCCGAGTTTCGTCGTGTGATTTGTTTTATTTGTTGCATTCATCCTTACATCATGTGCATTGCATCATGTCATCATGCCATCATATCATTAATTTTTAAAACCTCAACTAAATAAATTGTATGGATTTTTCGATCCATTTAAATCGAGGGACTCACATGGTGACTTCTCTTTATAACATATCCTCCAATATTAGGGAGCTATATTAAATATTCCATTGTTTCGGAAATCACCTTAACACACTTGCAAAATATCCCAATGCCTTTATTATCTTAATTCTTGGTCTCCAACTTTGCCATTTATTCTTTCATCATCTTCCGGAGCTCCACCAAAAATCTCAACATTTTGGCTACTCCTAAAGTCTAGACTCCATTCAAACTCCTTCGGTGCAAGTTAAATAATTTTAGATTTAACTTCTCCTATTTTGTTGGAACCATTTTTGTTGGGTTGGAAATATTCCGTAAAGCCTTAAAAATATGTCCCACCATTTTTTCTTGTTCTTGGCCTTTTCTTTTAATTCTTTTGAATGCTCTCTATTTTTTTCTGCTAAAGAGATAGAGAGAAGGAGCCCAACAGCCTGGGCCTCTTGGACCTCCCAGGCCCAGCCGCCGGCCTCTAAGGCCCAGCCGGCGCCCTACCGACCGAACCCTAGCCCCGCTAGCCCGACTCCCTCGTCCTCTCGATCTCTCTCGATCTCCTCCCTCACGCTGCCATCTTCCTCTCCTCGTTCCCCTCTGCTGCCACCCACGCACACCCATCGGCCGATCCCCTCCCCCTCTCCTCCCTCGCGCCGCCAGAGGAGGCCCTCTCCTCGATCTCCTCCTTCCCCTCCTGTGTGCCTCCACCTCGCCCTTCCTTCTCCCCCGCGTCGCCATCGCCTCCCTCCGCCGTTCGCCTCCTGCAGCCCGAGCGCCTCGACTCAGCGCCGCCCCGCCATGGATGCCGCCCTGGACGCCGAGCTCCTCCGCATCACCCCTGCCTCGACCCTGCTTTGCCTCTGCTCCGTCGCCGGACTGCTGCCCTCCGTCGCGCCCATCCATCCTTCCATCTCCCTGTGCCGCGTCTCGACGGCATGGAGGCCCGAGCTTCGGCTGGGAGCAGCCGCAGCTACGTGGCGCCCCACCTCCAAACGGTCGCGCATCG
>NW_021168683.1:0-860 GCF_002162155.2 Triticum dicoccoides
TTTTTTTTTCCTTTTTTCTCTTTTTTTTTCTCTATCTTCTTTTTTTTTCTTTCCAAGACAAACTAGATAAGATGCAGATTGGATCAGGCAAAGATGTGAATGACCTCAACTATGATTATGACAATGAACAGTGCGTAGCATGTGGTGGAAATTAATAGATGGGATGGTGGACAGCGGAAGGGATGCAGCGGCGACGTGACTAATGTGAACAGAACTCGAAACTCTAAAGGAACTAGACGCTAAGACCAGCAACTGACACGACGATGCAACCGATAATTCAACTATGCAAGCAATGAATAGAAAATTGCAAAGGCTCAGACTGGCTTGGATAAAGGATGAACAGATCTAACTTTTTTTTGTGGCTTTTTCTTGGACAATAGGTAAGAAAATAAATTTAATCTAGGAAAATTGGAAATTCTCACCGAGCAACCTGAAAACTGATACCACTTGATAGAGGCGAGGGTGTCCCGATCTTTCGATGAGATGATAACTATCGATTTGGTGGAGACGACTTTGACGATCCGACTACAAACGTGCACGACGTTGCGCCTTAACAATCGCTAAACCAATCTCCTGAGGTTACTGACGATGCCGGAAGCACGGTCAGCCTGACCACGAAGGTCTATTCCTGCAAGCAATCGAAGAACGAGCAAGAATATGATAAAGCAATCTGAATATTGCAAATATATATGAGGTATTGATAATGGTGGGGATCCGGAAGCGGTCTTGGTCTGGTCGTTGGACACAAACGAAGTACACGAAGTTGCAATGGCTAACTTTTAACTAAACAAATCCCAAGGAAAAGCTACTAGATGGATCTACTTATATAGGAGCAAGGGGTGGCGGCCAAGGAGGTGGGA
>NW_021168684.1:0-1153 GCF_002162155.2 Triticum dicoccoides
ACTAATCATGCACGCAAATGTGTACGATCAAGATCAGGGACTCACGGGAAGATATCACAACACAACTCTAAAACATAAATAAGTCATACAAGCATCATAATACAAGCCAGGGGCCTCGAGGGCTCGAATACAAGTGCTCGATCATAGACGAGTCAACGGAAGAAACAATATCTGAGTACAGACATAAGTTAAACAAGTTTGCCTTAAGAAGGCTAGCACAAACTGGGATACAGATCGAAAGAGGCGCAGGCCTCCTGCCTGGGATCCTCCTAAACTACTCCAGGTCGTCGTCAGCGGGCAGCACGTAGTAGTAGGCACCTCCGGTGTAGTAGGGGTCGTCGTCGACGGTGGCGTCTGGCTCCTGGACTCCAGCATCTGGTTGCGACAACCAGAAAGAAAGGAAGGGGGGAAAAGGGGGGAGAAAGCAACCGTGAGTACTCATCCAAAGTACTCGCAAGCAAGGAACTACACTACATATGCATGGGTATATGTGTAAGGAGGCCATATCGGTGGACTGAACTGTAGAATGCCAGAATAAAAGGGGGATAGCTAGTCCTATCGAAGACTACGCTTCTGGCAGCCTCCGCCTCGCAGCACGTAGAAGAGAGTAGATTGAAGTCCTCCAAGTAGCATCTCCAAGTAGCATCTCCAGTAGCATCGCATAGCATAATCCTACCCGGCGATCCCCTCCTCATATCCCTGAGGGAGAGCGACCACCGGTTGTATCTGGCACTTGGAAGGGTGTGTTTTATTAAGTATCCGGTTCTAGTTGTCATAAGGTCAAGGTACAACTCCAAGTCGTCCTGTTACCGAAGATCATGGCTATTCGAATAGATTAACTTCCCTGCAGGGGTGCACCACATAACCCAACACGCTCGATCCCATTTGGCCGGACACACTTTCCTGGGTCATGCCCGGCCTCGGAAGATCAACACGTCGCAGCCCCACCTAGGCTCAACAGAGAGGCCAGCACGCCGGTCTAAACCTAAGCGCACAGGGGTCTGGGCCCATCGCCCATAGCACACCTGCACGTTGCGTACGCGGCCGAAAGCAGACCTAGCCTAGTGGCGTTCCAGTCCAATTCGGCGCGCGCCGCTCCGTCGCTGACGTCTGAAGTACTTCGGCTGATACCACGACGTCGGGATACCCATAA
>NW_021168685.1:0-1147 GCF_002162155.2 Triticum dicoccoides
TGATGGGCTAGAGTGAAATGTTTATGTCGGTAATGAGAGTGGTGTGGTGAACACGATTTGGTAAAGGTATCGATGAGAGGCCATGTAGGAGTACATGGTGGGTTGTTTCATTGAAGCCGAGCTTAAGCACTGAGATCTGTATGTGTGATTTAAGAATCAGCTACTACCATGCATTGGGCCCGAAACCAATGGACCCTCTCGGCTTCTTATTCACCCTAGTTCTCCGTCCAGGAGTTGCAAGTAGTTTCTGGTGTTTGTAGCCTACTGGAGGCCGTGGACAGCGCTGACCGTAGGGGTGGGCTGTGATGCGGTAGGTACGTGGCACGGTGTACCGAATACCCGTTAGGTATCTCGGGAACCCTGTTCACATCGTTCGGGGCCGTATGGGAAACCTCGGCCGGACTCCTTGCGGATGGAACCTGGATAGGCGATAAACCTGGACTGGAGGCTTAGGTGATTAGGTAGGTCGTGGCCGACACCCACGTTGGGCTTCCGCTTGAAGGTTGCCGAGTACATGTCGTGTAAACGACGGTAAGTGGTGAGAGCGTGTATGAAGAAGTACACCCCTGCAGGGTTAACATGATCTATTCGAATAGCCGCGTCCGCGGTAAAGGACTACTTGGTTGCTTATACAGTTCATAGACAAGTAATGGAAACTGTTAAAAGCCTCAAGATAAGTGTGAGTGCCGAGGATGGCTCTTCCGTAGGAAGACGGAGGCGGATCCTCGGTTTGTATTGAATTGGTGAGTAGTGGACTCGTGTGCGCAAAACCATTTCAAGTTGGAGTCTCGTAGGATAGTCTAGCCAAGAGTCAAAGCTGGCTTGCTGCAATAACTCCACCAACCCTTCTTGATACTAAGCATGTATGTAGGATCTGATGTAAGTCTTGCTGAGTACCTTTGTACTCATGTTGCTATAATTTACATTTTTACAAAAGACGCTGCAACCCCTTCTGATGGGTTCTATGTAGACGTTGACATCAACGAGTAGGCTGAAAGACCCAGGTGGTGACCCTGAGCTTGTGAAGGACCTTGTAGTATAGCTAGGCTTCCCAAGCCTCTTTTATTTTACTAGTTGTCTGTACTCAGACAAGTTACTTCCGCTGCTGGTTTGTATGACTGTATGACTTGTATGTTGGGTCGTGAGA
>NW_021168686.1:0-837 GCF_002162155.2 Triticum dicoccoides
ATCTCGGGACGAGATTTTTGTTTAGTGGGGGTGAGTTGTCACATCCCTGGTCCTGTTATGCACTAGGCTAGACCTCATGTGAGCATCATGTTTTAATTCAAATGAAATTTGAATTGAGGGATTTTCAAAGCCTCAGAAACCTTCTAAAAATGATCAACATTAAAATCTTCTCAAAGAAGCCCAAGAAAATGTTCCTCTTAGTCTCTGAAAATATTGCAAAGAGGTAAAACTCAAAACAATATTTTTGGTATCTCAGAGTTAATTATTTTGGGCCTTTGAATTAAATAAATAGCTATTTGCATTGGATATATATTTGATATATAAATAATATATGTCCAATAATACTGGAACATTTTATGTGGTTTGGTATATTTTAGTCCTAGCCACATAACTATTTCCAGGATTTTATAAAATGGTTTAGTGTCTAAAACTAAATCAAAACAAACTACAGAAAATAGAAAACAGAATAAAATAGAAATAAAAGAGAGAGAGAGAAGGACTTATCTGGCGCTCACCCGGTAGCCAGCCGGCCCAGCTCCTGTGCGGCCCAGCCCATCTCCACTTCCCCCCCCCCTGTCGTCTTCCTCCTCGCCAGAAGGACCGAGGCATGGCGCGCGCGCCCGAGAGCCCCGGCCACCTCCTGCTTACCTGCTCGCCGCTGGAGGCACCTGAGGGTGCCACACACTCCCCTCGACCCTCTCCTACTCTCCCCGTGCCCCTCTCGCTCTCCCTCGCCCTCATCCTCTCCCCCTCCTCTGTCCTCCTCACCCGAACGGAGCCGCCGCCACCGACGAGAACCACCGTGGCCACCGGCCACCCCACGCCTCACCGACGCCC
>NW_021168687.1:0-2078 GCF_002162155.2 Triticum dicoccoides
GGCTGCCGGTCACCTGACGGGGTCGCGCGCTGCGCCCCGTCAGCAGCAATGATAGGCCTGAGCTGGAACTGTCAAGGAATCGGGGGCGCCTCGACAGTTCGTGATCTTACCGCCCTCGTCCAGAGTCACCGTCCGCAGTTTGTGTTTTTATGTGAAACTAGACAAAAATCTGAGAAAGTTCGTCGCTTGTGTTCTCGTTTAGGTCTTCATGGTTTTTGTGGAGTTGATAGCAATGGTCAAAGTGGTGGATTAGCTCTGTTTTGGAACGATCAGTTGTCAGTCGACATTAAAGATCATAATGAAAGAATTATTGATGCGTATGTTCGTGCCTCCCCTTCTGACCCGCAGTGGCATCTCACATGTGTGTATGGAGAACCCAGAACTGAAAATCGGAACCGCATGTGGTCTATCATGTCTGATCTACGTGCAAGCAGTGATCTCCCGTGGATGCTTATGGGTGATTTTAACGAAGCGCTTTGGCAGTGTGAGCACCTTTCAGTTACCCCCAGACCAGCAAGCCAAGTTGCGGCGTTCAGGGATGTGCTTCAGGACTGTGAGCTCCATGATTTGGGTTTTTCAGGGATACCGTTCACTTATGGTAACAAGCGGCGAGGAAGGAGTAATGTCAAGGTTCGCCTCGACCGCGCACTAGCGGATGATAGATGGAGGGACATATTTTCTGATGCTAATGTGGTCCACCTTGTCTCCCCATGCTCTGACCATCTCCCAATCCTAGTAACATTGCAAAGAGAGGTATTCACACCCCCGCAGAAAAAAGCCCGACAATATGAGATCTTATGGGAACGTGCTGGTGAATTACCAGAACTAATCGAGCGAGCATGGGAGGCGGCGCAAGCTACTGGTGATCTTGCATCCATCACGGCTGGGCTGAATTCAGTCATGAATGATCTACAGGGTTGGAGCCGCAGGAAGTTTGGCAATGTTGTGCGTGAACTTGAGCACACTCGAAAGAAATTACAGCATCTAATGCGTACGAATGGCGACCAACAGGAGATCCGGAGATTGACGGATAGCATGAACGAGCTACTATACAGGGAAGAGCTCCTGTGGCTACAGAGATCACGGATAAGTTGGTTGAAGGACGGAGATCGCAACACTAAATTCTTTCATAGTAAATCGGTGTGGCGTGCACGGCGAAATAAAATTAAAAAGCTGAAAGATGACGAGGGAGTGTGGCATACAGCCCCATCTGCCATGGAACTGATGGCCACGTCCTTCTTTAAGGAGTTATTTACCAGAGACCCATCTTTACAAGCTGCTGAGATCATCGACCTTGTACAAGCACGAGTAACAGAAGAGATGAATATGTCACTGTGTAAGGAGTTCTCGGAGAAAGAAATAGCGGATGCATTGTTTCAAATTGGCCCTTTGAAGGCCCCAGGATTGGATGGATTCCCGGCCCGGTTTTATCAACGAAATTGGGCAATTCTGAAAGAAAAAGTTGTCGCTGCAGTCAAGCTCTTTTTTGCTACTGGTCACATGCCGGCTGAAACCAATGCCACCTCCATTGTTTTGATTCCGAAGTCCGATCAGCCGGAATCCCTCAGAGACTTTAGACCTATCAGTTTGTGTTCAGTGCTCTATAAGATTGTGGCCAAATGTCTTGTTAACAGGCTCCGCCCTATTCTTGGCGATATTATATCTCCAAATCAGAGCGCGTTTGTCCCCGGCCGTATGATAACAGATAACGCGCTAGTCGCTTTTGAGTGTTTCCATGCCATTGAACACTGTAAAAAGGAGAAGGATTCTTTTTGTGCATACAAGTTAGACCTCTCTAAAGCATATGACAGGGTGGACTGGGACTTCCTCAGGAAAATGATGCAGAGTTTGGGTTTCGCTCCCCGATGGGTAGGCTGGATAATGTCTTGTGTGACCTCAGTGAGCTATTAAGTGAAATTCAATGGAACCCTTCTTGATTCGTTCTCCTACCAGAGGTCTTCGCCAAGGTGACCCTTTGTCTCCGTTCCTTTTCTTACTTGTTGCTGACAGTCTTTCTGCCCTCTTGCAACGTGAAGCGATCCAGGGAACAGTTACTCCTATCAAAGTTTGCCGAAGAG
>NW_021168688.1:0-2753 GCF_002162155.2 Triticum dicoccoides
GAGGAATGGGACTCGGATGTTGCAGAGGATGATGACGACGATGATGATGATGACGGTGATGAAGATGACGTCGAGGACGAGGAAGAAGAGGAGGAGGAGGTCATACCACCGCGCTCAGAAAGGCGGTCGAAGCTTGTCCACGACCCTTCGACCGAACGTGGTAAGGGGGTTGCGACCGCCACTCAGTCGACCAAGCGCCCTCGGACCACCTCTCCGGTGCCGACTGAAAAGGCGCCGAAGCAGCCCAGGGCGGCCTCGTCGAAGCCGATCAAGCTCCTGCCGAAGATGAAGGTGTCCATCCCCACCATATCAGGGTAACCGTGCTGCTCATATTTTCTTATTTTGTGTGAACTTTGTCTCTGGTCGACGCTGAAGTTAGTCGACTGATCCTTCGGAGTTGCAGTGCTGCCACTTCTGAAACCTCGGCCCGGGCTGATGACCACGAGATGGAGGACGCAGCAACTTCGAACCCAGGTATTGTATTCTTAACGCTGTTCTTAGTCGACTGACTCGCGATCTCTGATCCTGATTTTTCTCCGTAGCTCCACCCAATACTGTTATCAATCTCCCTGATGATGATGAGGATGAAGAGCCTCTGAAGTGCAGGAGGAGTCGGAAAGCGTCTGCCAGTAAGGTGCCTCAGGATGTGACGGCGCCTGAGATTCTGACTGTGGAGGAAGAGAACACCACTCGACACACGGTGTCCTTCGCAGATCCATTGACGAGTGCTCAGCAGCCCTCCCTCTTCACGACGCACCACGTCCGAGAGGACCAAGCTGGCGCAGCGAAGGAGGCGATACGCCAAGCAGGAATCATGATGGAGCAGCTGAAGACCATCCGGGATGCGAGCCAGGCGGCTTATGACGCCAGTTCTGCCCTCCAAAGCAATGTCCAGGTCAGTCGACCACTGTTTGTTCTATTGGATATGCTACCAAAAACTTTTCTTTTCCGGAATTTATAGTAGTCACCCACTGGGTGTGTCAAATAAACTCCATGTTAGCGGGGGCACGCTGAGTGCACCCGCTGGGTGTAGTCCCCAAGGCTAAGGTCGACTGCTGGCAGTCGGCCTTAGGCTTTATGATGTCAATTTTTCTGTCAGTCAAGTATGTCGACTGGATTTCACAAACCGGTGGGGGCACGCTGAGTGCACCCACTGGGTGCAGTCCCCGAGACTGTGGTCGACTGCTTGCAGTTGATCATAGTCTTAGAGAATGCATCTCGCTCTTTTTTTTTTGAGGTCGACTGGTCGACTTTGTCTTCAACAGGATTAGTGGGGGCACGCTGAGTGCACCCACTGGGTGTAGTCCCCGAGACTACGGTCGAATGCTTGTATTCGGCTGTAGTCTTAGAAACGTGTGTTTTTTCCTTTTTCACTCGGAAGTGAATTATATTTGACATTTAGTCTATTGGTTCTTCGCAGAAATCTTGTGATCTTGTGACTCGCTACTCTGAGCTGGAACATAAGCATACTCAACTCGAGCTGAGCCCTGAAGCTGATTCAAGAGAAGCTGACAAAGGCAAAGGAGGAGACCGAAGGTATGTTTGGTGAGACCCCGACGACTGCTTTCCCCTTGCTTGTTTCAAAATCTGATCTTGCTGTAACTTGCAGGTAAGGTAAGGGAGGCCCAACAGAAGAAAGACCTTGAACTAGCTGAGAAGATCAAGCTTGCTGACGAGAAGTTAGCTTCAGTCACCAAGCTTGAACAAGACAATACCAATCTGAAAGCTGCTCTTGGGATCGCCAACAAGGAGATCAGTCGACTAAAAACTGATAAAGCTGCCCTGACCGACCAAGTCAGCAAATTGACTGGGAAGAAAACTGATCTGGAGGCCTTCCTGAGTAGTCTTGCCAAGAAGCTGTTTCTTATGCTTGAAGGTAAACCTCTATGCTTGGCAAACATTTCCAATTGTGGTTTTTTCATTCGACCATCCCCTTGACTTAGTGATCATCCTTGCAGAATTCTGTCAAAACTTTGAAGAAGAAACTAGCCGGCTGGAGCCAAACCTCGACCCCGTCAATTCTCCGGTGAACGACGAAGTTGCCATGGATGTTTTCCGACTGGAGTCTCGTGTCGCAGCTATCGTGGACTATCTTGCAAGGCTGAAGGCCGCCACATCTCGCATCGACTCGACGCTTTGGCCTGAGGAGACACTTCAGAATGACATTGAGTCGCTGATGGCCCGGTTGAACACGATCCCTGGTCGAGTGCAGGAATGGAAGAAGTCCTCGGCTCGGTGTGGTGCAGATGTTGCTCTGTGTCTGGCCCGAGTCCACTGTAAAGATGCGCGAGAAGAGAAGCTGGTGGCCCTTCGGGTGGCCAATACCAAGAAGCACGACTTCAGGTCCTTTATGGAAACTTTCCTTGCAGCTGCCACTTGGATCGCCGACGGAATTGACCTTGATGAATTCGTTGCTCCTTCCAGCCCTCCACAGGAGGGGTAAAAAACTTCTTCTGGCTCGACACTTTAAATTTGCCTCGGTATGCCGAGTGGAATTGTAACCGATAAACCTTAACAGGCTTAACGCCTGAGCACTCTCGGTTCCTTTAGATATCGATTCAAACATGAATTTGGTGCTTGAATATGATTGCCTTTGGCTCGAAATGTCTTTTGTAGGTTCAAAGCAAGGCGCCTTTACTGCGATCGACTTATTCTTCAGTCCACTTAGGCGAGCACTGGGCTGCAGCTAAGCCCCCGAGTGAGAGGTTTACTCTTCACTCGACAGGATTTTGATAACTTAGGCGAGTGCTTCG
>NW_021168688.1:2763-5345 GCF_002162155.2 Triticum dicoccoides
TGAGAGGGTTGCTCTACACTCGGTAGGATTTTTATAACTTAGGCGAGCACAGGGCTGCAGCTAAATTCCCTAGTGAGAGGGTTGCTCTTCACTCAGTAGGATTTTTATAACTTAGGCGAGCACAGGGCTGCAGCTAAGTCCCCGAGTGAGAGGGTTGCTCTTCACTCGGTGGGATTTTTATAACTTAGGCGAGTGCTTCGACTGGAGCTAAGCCCCCGAGTGAGAGGGTTGCTCTACACTCGGTAGGATTTTTATAACTTAGGCGAGCACAGGGGTGCAGCTAAGCCTCCGAGTGGAAGGCTGGCTTACCACTCGGTAGGATTTTGATAACTTAGGCGAAACGGATTCGCAGCTAAGCCTCCGAGTGGGAGTCTGGCTCACCACTCGGTAGGATTTTTACAAACTTAGGCGAAACGGATTCGCAGCTAAGTCACCCACTGAGGGGAGTTTTATTGGACAAAAATAAAAAGTGACAGATATTATGGAGGAACTATGACACTATTATTTTGAGGTCCATGAACTACAGAAGTACTTTATTGCAACTCATCCGAGTGATAAAACTTAAGTGTAAAATGGGCGGAGTAGTTCCGCGTTCCAAGCTCGGGGCTCGTCGATATTATGCTCGACGTTGTAAAGACGGTACGCCCCGTTGTGGAGAACCTTGGTGACGATGAAGGGGCCTTCCCAAGAAGGAGCAAGCTTGTGTGGTTTGTGCTGATCCACTCGGAGAACTAAATCCCCTTCCTGGAAGGCTCGACCTCTCACATTTCTGGCGTGGAAATGACGCAAATCTTGTTGGTAGATGGTCGAGCGGATCAGAGCCATCTCCCTTTCTTCTTCTAAAAGGTCGACTGCGTCCTGCCGCGCCTGCTCAGCCTCTGCTTCGTTGTAGATTTCAACTCGAGGAGCATTGTGGAGAAGATCACTCGGCAAGACTGCTTCAGCTCCGTAGACCAAGAAGAATGGAGTTCTTCCGGTCGACCGATTAGGTGTGGTCCGCAGCCCCCAAAGCACCGAGGGAAGTTCGTCTACCCAGGCTCCAGCCGCGTGTTTGAGATCACGCATCAGTCGAGGCTTCAATCCCTTAAGAATCAGTCCATTAGCTCGCTCTGCCTGTCCATTCGACTGCGGATGGGCGACTGAAGCGTAATCGACCCGTGTGCCTTGGGAGTTGCAGAAATCTCTGAATTCCTCCGAGTCAAAGTTCGACCCATTATCCGTAATGATGCTGTGCGGAACTCCATATCTGAATATTAGTTCCCTGATGAAGCTAACAGCAGTACCGGTGTCAAGGCTCTTGATTGGTTTAGCCTCGATCCACTTGGTGAACTTGTCGACTGCCACCAGTACATGCGTGAAGCCACTTCGTCCTGTTCTCAAAGGACCGACCATGTCCAGTCCCCAAACCGCGAAAGGCCAGACGAGTGGGATGGTCTTAAGAGCTGACGCAGGCTTGTGCGACATATTCGAGTAAAACTGACATCCCTCGCACTTATCCACTATCTCTTTTGCCATTTCATTCGCCTTCGGCCAGTAAAATCCGGCTCGGTATTGGTCCGAGAGGACGCATGATGACCACAGGTCCCCGAGTGAATATCATTGAGGATGAGTCGACCTTCTTCCGGTGTTATGCACTTCTAACCAACTCCAGTCGCGCTTTCTCTGTATAATTGTCCTTTGATTACGGTAAAGGCCTTAGATCAACGGACGATTTGTCGAGCCTCTTCCTCATCCTCCGGAAGCTCTTTTTTCAGGATATATGCGACATACGGAACTGTCCAGTCGGGAATGACCACCAAAACCTCCATGATCAAGTCGACCACCGCTGGGACTTCAACTTCAGTCGGATCTTTGGCACTCTTGGGCTGCGGAGTTTCTTCGGTGAAAGGATCTTCTTTGACTGACGGAGTGTGTATATGCTCCAAGAACACACCACTCGGAATGGCTTCTCTCTTGGAACCTATCTTTGCTAGATCATCAGCTGCTTGATTTTTCAGTCGGGGTATATGATGGAGCTCCAACCCCTCGAACTTCTTTTCCAGCTTCCTCACTGCACTGCAGTATCCAGTCATGGCTGGGCTTCTCACATCCCACTCTTTCATCACCTGATTGACCACTAAATCCGAGTCGCCATAGACCATCAGGCGACGGACGCCGAGTGAAATGGCCATGCGCAACCCATATAAGAGGGCCTCATATTCTGCCTCATTGTTGGAGGAATCAAAGTGAATCTGGAGCACATATCTGAGCTTATCTCGTCTGGGGGAAACCAGGACAACCCCAGCACCGGAACCATTCAACATCTTAGAGCCATCAAAAAACATGGTCCAATGCTCCGAGTGAACTTCAGTCGGCTGCTGCTGTTCAATCCACTCGACGAGGAAATCTGCTATTGCTTGGGACTTAATGGCTTTCTTTGCCTCAAACTTGATATCAAGGGGAAGAAGTTCAATCGCCCATTTGGCCACTCGACCAGTTGCATCTCTGTTGTGCAAAATCTCTGATAGTGGAGCGTCGCTGACGACTGTGATGGAATGATCAGAGAAATAATGAGCAACCTTCTTTGTGGTCATGTATATTCC
>NW_021168688.1:6749-9429 GCF_002162155.2 Triticum dicoccoides
GTCCGTACAGACGGATCTGGTGGTACCCGGAGTAGGCATCTAAAAAGGATAGCCTCTCGCATCCCGCGGTCGAGTCAACAATTTGATCTATGCGAGGGAGAGGAAAATGATCTTTCGGGCAGGCCCGGTTGATGTGCTTGAAATCAATGCACATTCGGAGCGACTTGTCCTTCTTAGGGACCATGACGACATTAGCGAGCCACTCGGAGTGGTATATCTCTCGGATAAATCCTGCCGCCAACAGTCGAGCCACTTCTTCGCCAATGGCTTTTCTCTTCTGGACGGCGGACCGCCGAAGATGCTCTTTGACTGGTTTTGCAGATGAGTCGACTCTTAGGCGATGCTCAGCCAGTCCCCTGGGAACACCTGGCATGTCAGCGGGCTTCCATGCAAAAATGTCCCAGTTCTCACGGAGGAACTGGATGAGCGCTTCTTCCTATTTTGGGTCGAGTGTCGTGGAGATGCGGGTCGGAGCTGCATCGGGGTCGGTCGGGTGAATGTGGACAGGCTTCGTCTCACCGGACGACTGGAATGCAGACTCTGTGGCGGGTTTCTTTGATCGCAGCAAGTCACTCGGATCTGTGTTTTGCTTGTATTCCTCGAACTCGACCGCTGTCACCTGGGAATCAGCAATCTTGGAGCCCTTCTGAAAGCACTCTTCTGCCTTTTTCCTATCACCGGTGACAGTGATCACTCCTTTGGGGCCGGGCATCTTCAATTTGAGGTACACGTAACATGGTCGAGCCATGAACCGTGCGTAAGCTGGTCTCCCCAAAATGGCATGATATGCACTCTGAAAATCCACCACCTCAAATGTCAACTTTTCTTTGCGAAAATGTTTCGAATCACCAAACACCACGTCCAGGGCTATTTGGCCGAGTGACTCGGCTTTCTTTCCTGGAATAACCCCATGAAAGCTCATGTTACTAGTGCTCAGTCGGGACATCGGAATGCCCATTCCTTTCAGTGTGTCTGCATATAACAAATTCAGCCCGCTTCCACCATCCATCAGCACCTTTGTCAGTCGAGTGCCTTCGACAACTGGATCGACCACCAAAGCTTGCCTCCCAGGGGTGGCAATATGAGTCGGGTGATCAGATTGGTCGAATGTGATGGGTGTTTGAGACCATTTCAGATAATTTGCTTTCGCTGGGGCAACCATGTTCACCTCTCGGTTAATGACTTTCAGTCGACTCCTGCTTTCCACATCTGCAAAGATCATCAGAGTGGAGTTGATATGCGGATATCCTTCCTCACTGTCCTCCTTGTCTTCGGCCTTGTCCGACTCCTTCTCCTTGTCCTTAGACTGTTTTCCTTGAAACTGCTGGATCAGGAGTCGACATTGGCGAGTGGTGTGCTTCGGGTAAATGATATTCCCCTCTTCGTCTTTCTTCGTGTGAATGTGACATGGCATATCCATCATGTCGTTCCCTTCTTTATCCTTTACCTTCTTGGGGTTCCAGGATCCTTTTGGTTTCCCCTTAAACTTTCCTTGAGTCACGGCCAGAGCCTCTCCAGGAGCTGCCGGTTCAGCCTTCCGCTTTTGTTTCCGACTGATGTTTCCTTTTTCCGACTGACTCGGCTTGTGCTTGCCGCTTCGGAGTCGGTCTTCTTCTTCGCCGTTGGCGTACTTGGTAGCAATCACCATCATCCGACTCAAGGTCATGTCACCGGTTCGACCAAACTTCAAACTCAGTTCTCTGTTCTTGACGCCATCTTTGAAGGCGCAGACTGCCTGATGATCAGACACATTCTCCACAGTGTGGTGCAAAGTGATCCACCTCTGAATATACTCTCTAAGAGTCTCATTAGCTTTCTGCACGCAGACTTGCAACTCTGTCAATCCAGCTGGTCGCTTGCAAGTTCCTTCAAACGTCTTGACGAACACTCGGGACAGATCTTCCCAAGTGTAAATGCTGCTAGGAGGTAACTGAGTCAACCATGCCCTGGCAGAACCTTCCAACATGAGGGGCAAATGCTTCATGGCCACCTCGTCGTTCCCACCACCAATCTGAACTGCCACTCGGTAGTCTTCAAGCCAAGTTTCAGGCTTAGACTCACCAGTGAACTTGTTGACTCCTGTTGCCAACCTGAAATTGGGAGGGATAACTGCGGCTCTGATAGCTCTGCTGAAACATTCAGGACCAGAAACATGCACTCGACTGCTTGTGGGTACATCTCTGTCGAGTCCACCTCGATGGGCTCTGTTCCGGTCGACCAACCCTTGCATGATAATGGATCGCGCGTCGAAGCCTGGTTCTCTGGGGTCGACTGGAACCCTACGCCCTGTACTGTACTGACGCCTATCATCTGGCTGCCGAGGAGCGTAAGACCCACCCCTCGGAGGGGAATTGGGCACTCGACGCCTATCATCTCGGTCGAGTCTGTCGCCATATTGATCTCACCGATTCTCGCGCCCTTCACGCCGCGGAGGCGATCTGGGGCTGTGAGCCGACTGAACCGTATTCACAGTGACGGATCGACTGTGAATTCTGTTGCGCGACTGAGACACGGCTGAATTCTGATCTCCTGCTGCCCGGAGCAGATCCCTGATCTGCAGCAAACCTCTGCCAGCTTCCGACTGCGAAGGCTGGATGGACTCTGCTATACGGGTCGCAGCTGCTAAATTCTGAATTGGGGTTCGATATACCTGAGTCGGCGGGAAGAGTTGACGTCGACT
>NW_021168689.1:0-1476 GCF_002162155.2 Triticum dicoccoides
GAGTAAAAGTCCGTGAAACGGGCCAGAATCGGCCAAAACTGCGAGTGTTGATGACCGACACGTAAGCGCACCTTGGGGTTCAACAACTATGCAAATCGCTTTGGGCCCCCAAAACGGTAAGTAATAGTCTACAAAACGTGTCAGAATAGGCAAAACTGTGAGTGTTGACGACAAACGCGTAAACGCATCCCGGGGATTGTCAATCATGGAAATCGCTCTAGGACCCGAAAACGGTGAGTAATAGTCCATGAAACGGACCAGAATCGGCAACAATTGTGAGTGTTGATGACCAACACGTAAACGCACATCGGATTTCACCAATCGTGCAAATCGCTTCGGGACCCCAAAATGGTGAGTAATAGTCCACGAAACGGGCTAGAATCGGCCAAAACTGCCTTGGGATTCAACAACTATGCAAATCACTCCGTGACCCAAAAACAGTGAGTAATAGTCCACGAAACGGTCAGAATTCGCCAAAACTATGAGTATTGACGCCGGACATGCAAACACACCCTGGGGATCGTCAATCGTGAAAATCTCTCCGGGGCCCCATAACGGGCTAGAATCGTGAGTAATAGTCCACGAAACGGACCAGAATTAGCCAAAATTATGAGTGTTGATGACCGATACATAAGCACACCTTGGGGTTCGACAACCATGGAAATCGCTTTGGGACCCCAAAATGGTGAGTAATAGTCCACGAAACGGGTCAGACATGACAAAAACCGTGAGTATTGATGACCGACACGTAAACGCACCCCGGGGTTCAACAATTGTCCTTGAAACGGTCCAGAATCGACCAAAACAGCGGTTGTTGATGACCGACATGTAAGCGCAGCTTGGGGTTCAACTACCATGGAAATCACTTTGGGACCCCAAAACCGTGAGTAATAGTGCACGAAACAGGTTAGAATCGACAAAAACCGCGAGTGTTGATAACCGACACGTCAGCGCACCTTGGGGTTCAACAACTATGCAAATCGCTTCTTGACCCCAAAACGGTTAGTAATAGTCCACGAAACGGGTCAGAATTGGCCAAAACTATGAGTGTTGACGACGGACATGCAAACGCACCCTGGGATCGTCAATTGTGAAAATCGCTCCGGGACCCTGAAAAGTAATAGTCCACAAAACGGACCAGAATTGGCCAAAATTGTGAGTGTTGATGACCGACACATAAACGCAACCCGGGGTTCGTCAATCGTGGAAATCACTTCGGAACCCCAAAACTGAGTAACAGCCCAAGAAATGGGCTAGAATCGGCTCAAACTACGAGTCTCAACGACCAACACATAAGCACATATTGGGGTTCAACAACCATGAAAATCACTTTTGGGACCCCAAAGCGGTGAGTAAAAGTCCGTGAAACGGGCCAGAATCGGCCAAAACTGCGAGTGTTGATGACCGACACGTAAGCGCACCTTGGGGTTCAACAACTATGCAAATCGCTTTGGGCCCCCAAAACGGTAAGTAATA
>NW_021168690.1:0-1103 GCF_002162155.2 Triticum dicoccoides
TCACTGCAAAGATGCGCGAGAAGAGAAGCTGGCGGCCCTCCGGGTGGCCAACACCAAGAAACACGACTTCAGGTCCTTTATGGAAACTTTCCTTGCGGCTGCCACTCGGATCGCGGATGGAATTGATCTTGATGAGTTTGTTGCACCTTCCAGCCCTCCACAGGAGGGGTAAAAAACTTCTTCTAAGCTCGACGCTTTAAATTTGCCTCGGTATGCCGAGTGGAGTTGTAACCGATAAACTTTAACAGGTCTAGTGCCTGAGCACTTTCGGTTCCTTTTGGTATCGATCCCAACTTGAACTTGGTGTTTGAATAAGATTGCTTTTGGCTCGAAAATGTCTTTGCAGGCCCAAAGCAAGACGCTTACTGCAGTCGACTTATTCCTTAGTCCACTTAGGCGAGCACTGGGCTGCTGCTAAGCCCCCAAGTGAGAGGTTTGCTCTTCACTCGGTAGGATTTTGATAACTTAGGCGAGCACAGGGCTGCAGCTAAGCCCCCGAGTGAGAGGTTTGCTCTTCACTCGGTAGGATTTTTATATCTTAGGCGAGCACTGGGCTGCAGCTAAGCCCCCGAGTGGGAGGTCTGCTCTTCACTCGGTGGGATTTTGATGACTTAGGCGAGTACTTAGACTGTAGCTAAGCCTCCGAGTGGAAGTCTGGCTTACCACTCGGTAGGATTTTCATAACTTAGGCGAGTACTTGGACTGCAGCTAAGCCTCCGAGTGAGAGGTTTGCTCTTCACTCGGTAGGATTTCGGTAACTTAGGCGAGTACTTGGACTGCAGCTAAGCCCCCGAGTGGGAGGTTTGCTCTTCACTCGGTAGGATTTCGATAACTTAGGCGAGTACTTGGACTGCAGCTAAGCCCCCGAGTGGGAGGTTTGCTCTTCACTCGGTAGGATTTTTATATCTTAGGCGAGCACTGGGCTGCAGCTAAGCCCCGAGTGAGAGGTTTGCTCTTCACTCGGTGGGATTTTGATAACTTAGGCGAGTACTTGGACTGCAGCTAAGCCTCCGAGTGGAAGTCTGGCTTACCACTCGGTAGGATTTTCATAACTTAGGCGAGCACTGGGCTGCAGCTAAGCCCCCGAGTGGGAAGACTGCCCT
>NW_021168690.1:1113-1877 GCF_002162155.2 Triticum dicoccoides
GGTGGGATTTTGATAACTTAGGCGAGTACTTGGACTGCAGCTAAGCCTCCGAGTGGAAGTCTGGCTTACCACTCGGTAGGATTTTCATAACTTAGGCGAGTACTTGGACTGCAGCTAAGCCTCCGAGTGAGAGGTTTGCTCTTCACTCGGTAGGATTTCGGTAACTTAGGCGAGTACTTGGACTGCAGCTAAGCCCCCGAGTGGAAGTCTGGCTTACCACTCGGTAGGATTTTCATAACTTAGGCGAGTACTTGGACTGCAGCTAAGCCTCCGAGTGGAAGTCTGGCTTACCACTCGGTAGGATTTTTTATAACTTAGGAGAAACGGATTCGCAGCTAAGCCTCCGAGTGGGAGTCTGGCTCACCACTCGGTAGGATTTTTTACAAACTTAGGCGGAACGGATTCGCGGCTAAGTCACCCACTGAGGGGGGATTTTATTGGACAAAATAAAAAGTGACAAAAATTATGGAGGAACTATGACACTATTATTTTGAGGTCCATGAACTACAGAAGTACTTTATTGCAACTCATCCGAGTGATAAAACTTAAGTGTAAAATGGGCGGAGTAGTTCCGCGTTCCAAGCTCGGGGCTCGTCGATATTATGCTCGACGTTGTAAAGACGGTACGCCCCGTTGTGAAGAACTTTGGTGACGATGAAGGGTCCTTCCCAAGAAGGAGCAAGCTTGTGTTGTTTCTTCTGATCCACTCGGAGAACTAAATCTCCTTCTTGGAAGGCTCGACCTCTCACATTTCTGGCGTGGAA
>NW_021168691.1:0-1446 GCF_002162155.2 Triticum dicoccoides
GATAATGGTGTAAAAATTGTGAATAGTGTTCTGACAAGCGTACCCATTCCTGTCTTTGAGATCTGCTCCTTTCGGACGCCATCATGCGAATGTTCTCGCAAACGCAAAATGCACACAGATCAGTCCCCTGCGCCTGCTTCAGGGCCTTTACGAGAATGGAATTTGATCAGATAATAATTAATCAAGCATGATAATTAAAGAGATGGCAGCTAGCTAGCTAGCTAGTACTACTTAATTACTTACCTTGGATCGAAACCATTTAAGCTTTTGTTTCCATTCGCCTTTTGTGACGCTGATGAACCTTGCCCAAGCCCTGCCCGCCGACAAAGAAAATGAATAAAGGGGTTATTAAATAGTTCATATCATGAAATGACGAACTAAATAGGCCGAGATATATAGTTAATAATGATTGAAATTACCTGTTGACTATCCCAAACAAGATGTTATAGTCAGTTTTTGCTTTGAGTAGTGAGTCCAGTATTTCAACTGTTCCGTCGTCAACTTTAATGATGGCGCACTACCGGTGCCCATTACTATCACGCCACTAGTATATTTTACTAATGGCGCACCACTGGTGCGCCATTAGTATCTGCTATACTAATGGCGCCATTAGTATCTGGTATACTAATGGCGCACCACATAGAAGTGCACCATTAGTAACTTTTTTTCAAAAAAAAATCAGAATTTTTTTTTTAAAAAAAATTTAAAATTTTTTCCCAAGCACGCTTAACTTCAGAGTTCTATCCAACCACAGCAACAGCTCACTTCACAGGCACTTGTTGATATATTTAGCATATCAATCCTATTATACCTTGTTGATGTCTAGGACTTTGTTCATGTTCATGACTATGATGAAATTTTAAAAAATATTTCAAACTTCCCGGTCATATTAAGTATCATTTTTTGAAAAACAATTAAAAAAATTCAAAACCATTTTTTTTCTATCACTAGTGGCGCACCACATCCATGGTGCGCCACTAGTAAGTTTGAAATTTTTTGAATTTTTTTGCCTCTAGATCTTGAAAGCCCCGTAACTTTTTTTCTGTTAGGTTTTTGGGGATTCTAAATATCTTCAACGGAGTTCCCTCGGTTGAATTCGGATTAACTTTTCGTGTAGATGATTTTTCATATAAAAAACTTTTTAATCCGAGTTCGTACGCAAAAGTTATGGCCATTTTACAAATTTCCAGAGAGATTTTGCAAATAAAGTCGAAATTCATATTTGCAAATTTTTCCAACAACTAGACCACATATCACATGGAAAACTTATTTTATTTTATTTTTTTGACATTTTTATCATTTTCTTTTATTTTTTTTAAACTGAAAAGGCGGTCCACGGGCGAGTGCATTCGGGAACTTTTGGACCAACTTAGTAATGGCGCACCGTGGGGCACCCATGGTGCGCCATTACTAATTTTGAAAAGAAAAAGGAAAAAAAAGTTAAAA
>NW_021168692.1:0-731 GCF_002162155.2 Triticum dicoccoides
AATTTTCGAAAACGCATTTTTCGAAAAAATTTCTGGCTATCCTATTTTTAGGTGTTTCTGAGTGTTTTGAGACAGGTGCCATTATAGGAAGTTTTTTTTGACCCGTTTCCAGTTTTTGGGTCCGGTCAGCCGAAAAAAAAAAAATTGGTCGAAAAAATTTCGTGCCCATCCTGTCAGTTTGAGCTAGGAAGAGTTTTGAGACACTCGCCACTATAGTGATTTTTCGCAAAAAACAAAAAAAGCAGCGCAAGAAAAAAAAAGAGAGCGCAAAAAAAAAAGAGCGAAAAAAAAATTCAGAGTGTGCTTTTCCCTTGTTTACGTGCCGCGCCGTGATTTTGTTAGTGTTCTAGGCTCGCGTCTCTAGCACAGTCTAGCCTAGGACCAGCACAGTACCGTCGTTGAGCGTTTATTCAACTTTGCATCTCTGAATTGATTATTGCTGACCCTTTTTGCTACCATACTATAAGCCTTCCCAGCTCCACATACATCTACGTCGTGTGTTTGACTCTCCCTGGTAATCGCTCTATCCAAGCTTTGAGAGTTTTTGACTACAACGGTTGCCGATCACCGCCTGCTGCTGGGTAAGAACTGGTAAGAATTTGAGATTTGCTTGACGGATTTGTGACACCCACCACCACCACTTGTTCGTAGTCTGTAGGATCATATTCTTGTGTGTTTCTATTGCTGCTAACCATGCCAGGATCACAAGCCGACGAGATTGACTGGGAGAA
>NW_021168693.1:0-1431 GCF_002162155.2 Triticum dicoccoides
TGTCAGGACCCCGACTCGATGTCACATCGATCTAGCTGGTAACACCTCATATCACTTTGCGGCCTCACGCACGGTATCCCTACGGGTGTCGTCTTACCTTTTCCCGGGACCGTTTGCGCCTTTTGGCTCACGTATATGATAGTGTCGCTAGCATCCATATGATAAAGAGCCCGGGCTGACATGACTAGTCGTAAACCCAAAGTGGCACAGACTTACAGGGACAGGCATCCATGACCCAGCTTCGAACGTGTCGGTCATCAGCAAGTGGGTCCGGGCTGTAGCACTGGGCTAGCAGGACTCCGGTAAACCGGGCTGTAGCGGGCTAACAGGACTCCGGTACTCAAAGCGTGACATTTCCCCGAAGGGACAGACACAGGAACGAAGAAGGACACATGCCGGCCAGCCTAAGTGTTCCAGAGCAGTAGCAAGCTACCATGGCTCAGCAGTAACACTAGGAGACATTTCCCGGTAAGAGAGGCTACCAAAGATAAACAACTAGATAGTCAGATCCCACACATACCAAGCATTTCAATCATACACACAATATGCTCGATATGTGCAAATACAACGAAGCATCACAACATGACTCTATGACACAAGTACTTTATTTAAGGCTCAGTGAGCCATACATAACATACACAAAGGTACGGGTCTCACGACCCCACATACAAGTCATACAGTCATACCATCTAGCAGCGGAAGTAACTTGTCTGAGTACAGACAACTAATAAAATAAAAGAGGCTTGGAAAGCCTAGCTATACTACGTGGTCCATCACAAGCTCAGGGTCACCACCTGGGTCTTTAGCCTACTCGTTGATGTCAACGTCTACATAGAACCCATCAGAAGGGGTTGCAGCGTCTTCTGTAAAAATGTAGATTATAGCAACATGAGTACAAAGGTACTCAGCAAGACTTACATCAGATCCTACATACATGCATGTTATCAAGAAGGGTTGGTGGAGTTATTGTAGCAAGCCAGCTTTGACTCTTGACTAGACTATCCTACGATACTCCAACTTGAAATGGTTTTGCGCACACGAGTCCACTACTCACCAATTCAATACACTACCGAGGATCCACCTCCGTCTTCCTACGGAAGAGCCATCCTCGGCACTCACACTTATCTTGAGGCTTTTAACAGTTTCCATTTACTTGTCTATGAACTGTATAGGCAACCAAGTAGTCCTTTACCGCGGACGCGGCTATTCGAATAGATCATGTTAACCCTGCAGGGGTGTACTTCTTCATACACGCTCTCACCACTTACCGTCGTTTACACGACATGTACTCGGCAACCTTCAAGCGGAAGCCCAACGTGGGTGTCGGCCACGACCTACCTAATCACCTAAGCCTCCAGTCCAGGTTTATCGCCTATTCAGGTTCCATCCGCAGGGAGTCCGGCCGAGGTTTCCCATACGGCCCCGAACGAT
>NW_021168694.1:0-1483 GCF_002162155.2 Triticum dicoccoides
GTCATTTTGGAGGAAAAAATACTAAGTGTAGGTCATTTTAGAGCTATCCTAGGTTAAATATGTCATTTTTAAGCTAGCTAAGCATATTAAGTCATTTTGGAGGAAAAAATGTTATGTATAGGTCATTTTAGAGCTATCCTAGGTTAAATATGTCATTTTGGAGCTAATTAAGCTTATTATGTAATTTTTGAGCTAGCTAAGCATATTAAATCATCTTGGAGGAAAAAATGCTAAGTATAAGTCATTTTAGAGCTAGTGTAGGTTAAATAGGTCATTTTGGAGCTAAGTTAGGTTATTATGTCATTTTGCAGCTAGCTAAGCATATGAAGTCATTTAGGACCTAAAATATGTCATTTCTTAAGCATATTATATCATTTTAGAGCTAGCTAAGCATATTAAGTCATTTTGGATGAAAGGATGCTAAGTATAGATCATTTTAGAGCTATCCTAGGTTAAATATGTCATTTTTAAGCTAGCTAAGCATATTAAGTCATTTTGGAGGAAAAATGCTAAGTATAGGTCATTTTAGAGCTATCCTAGGTTAAATATGTCATTTTGGAGCTAATTAAGCTTATTATGTAATTTTTGAGCTAGCTAAGCATATTAAATCATCTTGGAGGAAAAATGCTAAGTATAAGTCATTTTAGAGCTAGCCTAGGTTAAATAGGTCATTTTGGAGCTAAGTTGGGTTATTATGTCATTTTGGAGCTAGCTAAGCATATGAAGTCATTTAGGACCTAAAATATGTCATTTCTTAAGCATATTATATCATTTTAGAGCTAGCTAAGCATATTAAGTTATTTTGGTGGAAAAGATACTAAGTATAGGTCATTTTAGAGCTATCCTAGGTTAAATATGTCATTTTTAAGCTAGCTAAGCATATTAAGTCACTTTGGAGGAAAAATGCTAAGTATAGGTCATTTTAGAGGTATCCTAGGTTAAATATGTCATTTTGGAGCTAATTAAGCTTATTATGTAATTTTTGAGCTAGCTAAGCATATTGAGTCATTTTGGAGGAAAAAATGCTAAGTATAGGTCATTTTAGAGCTAGCCTAGGTTAAATAGGTCATTTTCGAGCTAAGTAAGGTTATTATGTCATTTTGGAGCTAGCTAAGCATATGAAGTCATTTAGGACCTAAAATATGTCATTTCTTAAGCATATTATATCATTTTAGAGCTAGCTAAGCATATTTAGTCATTTTGGAGGAAAGGATGCTAAGTATAGGTCATTTTAGAGCTATCCTAGGTTAAATATGTCATTTTTAAGCTAGCTAAGCATATTAAGTCATTTTGGAGGAAAAATGCTAAGTATAGGTCATTTTAGAGCTATCCTAGGTTAAATATGTCATTTTGGAGCTAATTAAGCTTATAATGTCATTTTTGAGCTAGCTAAGCATATTGAGTCATTTTGGAGGAAAAAATGCTAACTATGGGTCATTTTAGAGCTAGCCTAGGTTAAATAGGTCATTTTGGAGCTAAGTAT
>NW_021168695.1:0-1913 GCF_002162155.2 Triticum dicoccoides
GTATGTTACTTGCCCGAGATTCGATCGTCGGTATCCAATACCTAGTTCAATCTCGTTAACGGCAAGTCTCTTTACTCGTTCCGTAATACATCATCTCACAACTAACATATTAGTTGTAATGCTTGCAAGGCTTATGTGATGTGTATTACCGAGAGGGCCCAGAGATACCTCTCCGACAATCGGAGTGACAAATCCTAATCTCGAAATACGCCAACCCAACATCGACCATTGGAGACACCTGCAGTACTCCTTTATAATCACCCATTTACGTTGTGACGTTTGGTAGTACCCAAAGTGTTCCTCCGGTAAACGGGAGTTGCATAATCTCATAGTCGTAGGAACATGTATAAGTCATGAAGAAAGCAATAGCAACATACTAAACGATCAGGTGCTAAGCTAATGGAATGGGTCATGTCAATCAGATCATTCTACTAATGATGTGACCTCGTTAATCAAATAACAACTCATTGTTCATGGTTAGGAAACATAACCATCTTTGAGTAACGAGCTAGTCAAGTAGAGGCATACTAGTGACACTCTGTTTGTCTATGTATTCACACATGTATTATGTTTCCGGAAAATACAATTCTAGCATGAATAATAAACATTTATCATGATTATAAGGAAATAAATAATAACTTTATTATTTCCTCTAGGGCATATTTCCTTCAGATAACGGGATCACATCATTAGGAGAATGATGTGATGGACAAGACCCAATCCTAAGCATAGCACAAAGGTCGGTTAGTTCGTTTGCTAGAGCTTTTCCAATGTCAAGTATCTCTTCCTTAGACCATGAGATCGTGTAACTCCCGGATACCGTAGGAGTGCTTTGGGTGTACCAAACGTCACAACGTAACTGGGTGACTATAAAGGTGCATTACAGGTATCTCCGAAAGTGTCTGTTGGGTTGACACGGATCGAGACTGGGATTTGTCACTCCGTGTTATGGAGAGGTATCACTGGGCCCACTCGGTAGTGCATCATCATAATGAGCTCAAGGTGGCCAAGTGTCTGGTCACGGGATCATGCATTACGGTACGAGTAAAGTGACTTGCCGGTAACGAGACTGAACGAGGTATTGGGATACCGATGATCGAGTCTCGGGCAAGTAACATACCGTCTGACAAAGGGAATAGTATACGGGGTTGCTTGAACCTTTGACATCGTGGTTCATCCGATGACAACATCGAGGAGCATGTGGGAGCCAACATGGGTATCCAGATCCCGCTGTTGGTTATTGACCTGAGAGCATCTCGGTCATGTCTGCATGTCTCCCGAACCCGTAGGGTCTACACACTTAAGGTTCGGTGACGCTAGGGTTATAAGGAAGACAAGTATGTGATTACCGAATGTTGTTCGGAGTCCCGGATGAGATCCCGGACGTCACGAGGAGTTCCGGAATGGTCCGGAGGTAAAGATTTATATAAGGAAAGTGGTTAAACGGACACCGGAAAGTTTCGGTGGCATACCGGTATTGTACCGGGGCCACCGGAAGGGTTCCGGGGGTCCATCGGGTGGGGCCACCCCTCCCAGGGGGGCCACATGGGCTGTGTGGGAGAGGGAACCAGCCCCTAGTGGGCTGGGCGCGCCTCCCCACCTAGGCCCATGCGGCTAGGGCAAGGGGAGGGGAAACCCTAAAGGGGGCGCCCCCCTAGCTTGGGGGCCAAGCCACCCTTTTTCCCTCTCCCTTTGGCTGCCGCCCCCCTCTAGGGTTTCCCCTAGAGGGCCGGCCCCCTTGCCCCTCTCCTCCTATATATAGAGGGGTGAGGGGAGGGCTGCAACAACACAAGCCAAGGCGCAGCCCCTCCACTCCCCAACACCTCTCCTCCTCCGTACGTGCTTGGCGAAGCCCTGTCGGAGTACTGCTGCACCAACTACACCATGCCGTCGTGCTGCTGTTGGAGCTGCCT
>NW_021168696.1:0-1332 GCF_002162155.2 Triticum dicoccoides
TGGTTGTGACAACCAGAAAGAAAGGAAAAGGGGAAAAAGGGGGGAGAAAGCAACCGTGAGTACTCATCCAAAGTACTCGCAAGCAAGGAACTACACTACATATGCATGGGTATATGTGTAAGGAGGCCATATCAGTGGACTGAACTGCAGAATGCCAGAATAAGAGGGGGATAGCTAATCCTGTCGAAGACTACGCTTCTGGCAGCCTCCGTCTTGCAGCATGTAGGAGAGAGTAGATTGAAGTCCTCCAAGTAGCATCTCCAAATAGCATCTCCAAGCATAAACCTACCCGGCGAACCTCTCCTCGTCGCCCTGCGGAAAAGCGATCACCGGGTTGTCTGTGGAACTTTGAAGGGTGTGTTTTATTAAGTATCCGGTTCTAGTTGTCATAAGGTCAAGGTACAACTCCAAGTCGTCCTGTTACCGAAGATCACGGCTATTCGAATAGATTAAACTTCCCTGCAGGGGTGCACCACATAGCCCAACACGCTCGATCCCATTTGGCCGGACACACTTTCCTGGGTCATGCCCGACCGCGGAAGATCAACACGTCGCAGCCCCACCTAGGCAAAACAGAGAGGCCAGCACGCCGGTCTAAACCTAAGCGCACAGGGGTCTGGGCCCATCGCCCATAGCACACCTGCACGTTGCGTACGCGGCCGAAAGCAGACCTAGCCTAGTGGCGTTCCAGTCCAATTCGGCGCGCGCCGCTCCGTCGCTGACGTCTGAAGTGCTGCGGCTGATACCACGACGTCGGGATACCCATAACTACTCCCACGTAGATGGTTAGTGCGTATAGGCTCGTAGCCAGACTCAGATCAAATACCAAGATCTCGTTAAGCGTGTTAAGTATCCGCGAATGCCGAACAGGGCCAGGCCCACCTGTCTCCTAGGTGGTCTCAACCTGCCCTGTCGCTCCGCCACAAAGTAACAGTCGAGGGCCGTCGGGAACCCAGGCCCACCTCTACCGGGATGGGGCCACCTGTCCTTTCAGCCCCCTCGTCAGAATCACTTGCGGGTACTCAATGAGCTGACCCGACTTTAGTCACCATCTGTATAGTATGTATGTATGTATAGTATATACCCGTGATCACCTCCCAAGTGATCACGGCCCGATAGTATAGCAAGGCAGACTGACAAGAATGTAGGGCCAATGATGATAAACTAGCATCCTATACTAAGCATTTAGGATTGCAGGTAAGGTATCAACAGATGTAGCGACAATGTCAGGCTATGCATCAGACTAGGATTAACGAAAGCAGTAACATGCTACACTACTCTAATGCAAGCAGTATAGAGGAGAATAGGCGATATCTGGTGATCAAGGGGGGG
>NW_021168697.1:0-1422 GCF_002162155.2 Triticum dicoccoides
TTCAATACCGTGAAGGCTTCTTCCTGTGCGGTACCCCAAAGAAAAGGCACATCTTTCTTTGTAAGCTCATTGAGAGGTGCAGCAATGGTGCTGAAATCTCTCACAAAACGCCTATAGAATCCAGCGAGGCCAAGAAAACTCCTCACTTGTGTGACCGTTTTGGGCTGCGGCCAACTCTCAATAGCTTCAATCTTGGCTTTATCAACTTCAATTCCCTGTGGAGTAACAACATAGCCAAGAAAAGATACTCGGTCGGTGCAAAAGGTGCACTTCCCAAGGTTACCGAACAAACGTGCATCACGTAGAGCAATAAAAACAGCACGTAAATGTTCCAAATGTTCTTCCAAAGATCTGCTATAAATCAATATGTCATCAAAGTAAACTACCACAAATCGTCCAATGAAAGCACGTAAAACTTCGTTCATTAATCTCATGAAAGTACTAGGTGCATTAGTTAACCCAAATGGCATGACTAACCACTCATATAATCCAAAGTTACTTTTTAAATGCTGTTTTCCATTCATCTCCCAATTTCATACGAATTTGATGGTAGCCACTACGCAAATCAACTTTGGAGAATATTGTAGAGCCACTCAATTCATCAAGCATATCATCTAGCCTAGGAATAGGATGACGATAACGAATAGTAATATTATTAATGCCTCTACAATCAACACACATACGTGATGTACCATCCTTTTTCGGCACTAGAATAATAGGAACAGCACAAGGACTAAGGGATTCGCGTATATAACCTTTGTCGAGAAGCTCTTGTACTTGACACATAATCTCCTTCGTCTCCTCTGGATTGGTACGGTATGGTGCACGGTTTGGCAGTGAAGTACCGGGAATTAAGTCAATCTGATGCTCAATCCCTCGAATAGGCGGTAATCCCGGTGGCACGTCTTGTGGAAAAACGTCAGCGAACTCCTGCAAAATGTTAGTGACTGCGGGAGGCAAAGAGGAAGGCACGTCCTCGAATGAAAATAATGCCTCTTTGCACACAAAAGCATAGCAAACAGATTTGCTGAAATCTAGCTCATCAATATCAGATTTGGTGGCAAATAAACATGCACTTTTTAATTTAATTTCAGAAGCAACACTAGATGGTTTATTATTAGGCTTCATTTGTTGCTCAAATTCTTTTGCCACAATCTGATTTTCACTCTTATTCTTCTCCTGTTGTGCTTTATTAGCTCTATTAATATCATCTTTCAAAATGGAATCAGGAGTCATAGGAAGCAAAGTAATATTTTTATCCTTATGAACAAGAGTATAGTGATTGTTTCTACCATGGTGTACAGAATTTTTATCAAATTGCCATGGTCTACCAAGTAATAAGGAACATGCTTGCATAGGTACCACATCACAATCAACATAATCAGCATATGTAGAGATACTAAAATGCACACGAACAGTACG
>NW_021168698.1:0-1156 GCF_002162155.2 Triticum dicoccoides
TTGAGTAATAGTGCACGAAATGGACCAAAATCGGCCACAACTGCGAGTGTTGATGACCGACACGTAAGCGCACCTTGGGGTTCAACAACTATGGAAATCGCTTCGGGACCCCAAATCGGTGAATAATAGTCCACGAAACGGGTCAGAATTGGCCAAAACTGTGAGTGTTGACACCGGACAACAAGTAAAAGCACCCCGGGGTCGTCGATCGTTGAAATAACTCTAGGACCCCAAAACAGTGAGTAACAGTCCATGAAACGAACCAGAATTGGCCAAAACTGCCAGTGTTGATAACCCACATGTAAATGCACCCCAGGGTTCATTAATCGTTGAAATCACTCTAGGACCCCAAAACAGTGAGTAATAGTCCATGAAATGGCCAGAATCGGCAAAAACTGCGAGTGTTGATGGCCGACACATAAGCGCACCTTGGGGTTTAATAACTATGGAAATCGCTTTGGGACCCCAATACGGTGAGTAACAATCCATGAAACGGGCCAGAATCGGAGAAAACTGCGAGTGTTGATGACCGACACGTAAGCGCACCTTGGGGTTCAACAACTATGGAAATCGCTTCGGGACCCCAAAACGGTGAGTAATCGTCCACAAAACGGGTCAGAATTAGGCAAAACATGTGAGTGTTGATGATGGACGAGAAGTAAAAGCTCCCCGGGATCATCAATCATGAAAATCGCTCTGGGACCCCCCAAAATGCTGAGTAATAGTACACGAAACAGACCACAATCGGCTAAAATTGTGAGTGTTGATGACCGGCACGTAAACGCACCCCGAGGTTCGTCAATCCCGAAAATCACTTCGGGACCCCAAAACTAAGTAATAGACCAAGAAACGGGCCAGAATTGGTCCAAACAGCAACTCTTGAAGACCAACACGTAAGCACACCTTGGGGTTCGAAAACCATGGAAATCGCTTTGGGAGCCTAAAAACAGTGAGTAATGGTCCATGAAACGGGCCAGAATCGGCCAAACCTGCTAGTGTTGATGACCGACACGTAACGTAGCTTGGGGTTCAACAACTATGGAAATCGCTTCGGGAGCCCAAAACGGTGAATATAGTCCACGAAAACTGGTCATAATCGGCCAGAACTGCGAGTATTGATGACCGACACGTAAACGCTCCTGAGGGTTCGTTAATC
>NW_021168699.1:0-2124 GCF_002162155.2 Triticum dicoccoides
GCTGCCTTCCTGCCAGAGCTCCTCCACCGGGTGCTGTCTGCTGTTGGCATTACTGACATCTGGGCCGTCTGGGCCGCCAGTCGTGCATGCCAGCACACGCTATAGGGGTAGGGGAAGGAGGAGACGGAGGTGAGGAGGGAGAGTTGCTGGGCGGCGGGTCTGCTACATCGGAGGAGTTGGCAGGAGAGGCATTGCAGACACCGCGGACGGCCGGTGCCGGCGACGTACTTGTCGATTTCAGCGCCGTAGGAGATGGGATAGGGGCAGGAGGAGACGATGGGGAGGAGGGGAGGTGGAGGTGGGTGTGGCGGCGAGCCTGCTGCGGCAGATAGGAGTTTGGATCGGACGACGCCGGTGGCGTGAAGAGCGGCCGCTGCCACTTTGGTTCTACTAGTTTTTTCCAGAAGGATCTATTGCTTGGCCGATTGGATAAGGTGGGACTGGATGAAGATGAACAAAGAGAACGGGGGGTTCTTTGTAAATGTGAAGTGCGGTTGTCTTCTATGCGTCGGATGCAGATCAGACGGTCGAAAGCGATGGATGGCAGGCACACCATCATCACCAGCTCGCATTTTTATAGGAGTAGAGATAGAGATGTGTTGAACACATTTTCAAATATCTGTTGAACACCATTTCAAGTACATGATGAGCACTTGTTTGAATAGACTGTGAATATATTTTTTCATATACACGATGAACCTTTTTTTTCATACTAGTGTGGCACAAAAACACTTTACGCCAGAACTTTTTTTCTTCATCCTCCAGCCTTCATTGTCTTGTGCCCTTCCTCGCGTCCATTTCTTTCTTTCCTCTCTCTACCTCTACACCGTCTCTCTTCCAAGACAGGTTACTTTGTTAGCTCGTAGAAAATATTAGTATCACGTCCATTATAGGGTACACGCGTTATACTCAACCTTCTCCTTCGTGCGATAACCAATAAGCTATCCATTTCTACTAGACGCTTTCTGAGTAGCTAGCAACCAAAACGGCTTAAACCTTCATTTAACAGTTGACACCTCTTATATATATGGTTATCTGCAAACAACCGGCAAGGTAACCCACTTATATTTGTAGAGTCTGGATGTTCTGTACAAGTCGATCTTTTGTGATCTTCTTGAGCACGATGAGGCCCCATCAGTTGTGGTGGATCATGTTTTTAGGAGTTGTCTCATGTCTGCTTTGGCAGTTGACTTAGAAGCAGCGACGGCGCATATATCTGGCGCTAGCCGGAGCTCTAGGACCTTGAACAAAACAGGATCTGGCTAGCTAAGGCGCAGACATACTCCCTGGAAAGTAGCCGCCGAGGGGCGGAGCGGCGACGGCGCATGCATCTGGTGCTAACGGGAGCCCTAAAATCTTGAACAAAATGAGATCTAGCTAGCTAGGGCGCATACATACTCACCGGTCAGTAGTTGCGGAGGTGACGAGGGGTGCTCTAAGGCTTCCCTGGTAGCGTCGTCCTACAAGGCTGTCCTTACGGCTAGGCCTGCAAGAAAAGCTCGAGGCTCGTGAGCTGCTCGAGATCGACTCGTATTTTGGTTTGACTCGAGATTGACTCGAAAAGAAATGTGCTGAGTATGAACACTTTATGTAGCTCTCGATAGAGAAACATGCTAATCTTGAGCCAACACTGGCTCGCTCAATTTTAGCTCGATAGCTCGATGTCATATAATTATACTAAACAATCTTGATACATACTATTAAAAGAAAATAGAATAAATTATTGCCATATCCTTTGTGCATGATTTTTTTTTCAATTTTACCTAGTAGTAATCTTGGAAGACTAATTAAGCACGGAGAAAATTCAGCCAAAATATGGTACTTGGTTAGTCGTGTGTTAGTCGTGTGTTAAGTATCCTATTATTCTCGGCCAAAGTTTGAGAGCGGATGCACCTCCATTTTTCTATCTTTCTAGTTCATGCACGACCCCTAGTTATCAAGAGCTAGTCTTCAGTTGAGAGAGAATAAGTCAAATTTTATAGGTTCGTAGAGTGGTCCAGAGGGACGCAAATACTCAGTTCTTTCATTTAATTGCTAATGGCAAGCACAGAAAGAAGCGAATCTTTCAGCTCGAGCAGGACGAGGGTACAATTTTAGGTTAGGATAACCTAAAAACTTATATCA
>NW_021168700.1:0-1060 GCF_002162155.2 Triticum dicoccoides
CGACGGCGTGGTGATGATCTTGATGTTCTCCTGTTGCAGGGCTTCGCCTAAGCACCGCTACAATATGACCGAGGTGTAATATCGTGGAGGGGGGCACCGCACACGGCTAAGGAACGATCAATGATCAACTTGTGTGTTCTAGGGTGCCCCCTACCCCCGTATATAAAGGAGGGAGGGAGGAGGTGGCCGGCCCTAGGGGGGGCGCGCCATGAGGAGGGGGAAACCTACTCCAAGTAGGTTTCCCTCTCTTTTCCTTATCTTATTTGGAGGGGGAAGGAAAGAGTACTAGTATTAGGAAGTAGTACTAGTAGTAGTAATAGGAAGAGGGGGAAGGAGAAAGGAAAGGGGGGGTCGGCCCCCCTCCCCAATTCGGATTGGGCTTGGGGGGGTGCGCCCCCCTCCCTTGCTCCTTCTCTCTTCCTCCTACATGGGCCCAATAAGGCCCATATACCTCCCGGGGGGGTTCCGGTAACCTCCCGGGGCTCCAAACTTCTCCGGAACCTTTCCGGTGTCCAAATATATCCGTCCAATATATCAATCTTTATGTCTCGACCATTTTGAGACTCCTCGTCATGTCCGTAATCATATCCGGGACTCCGAACAACCTTCGGTACATCAAAATACATAAACTCATAATATAACTGTCATCGAAACCTTAAGCGTGCGGACCCTACGGTTCGAGAACGATGTAGACATGACTGAGACACATCTCTGGTCAATAACCAATAGCGGGATCTGGATGCTCATATTGGTTCCTACATATTCTACGAAGATCTTTATCGGTCAAACCGCATAACAACATACGTTGTTCCCTTTGTCATCGGTATGTTACTTGTCCGAGATTCGATCGTCGGTATCCAATACCTAGTTCAATCTCGTTATCGACAAGTCTCTTTACTCGTTCTGTAATACTTCATCTTATAACTAACTCATTAGTTACATGCTTGCAAGGCTTAGGTGATGAGTATTGCCGAGAGGGCCCAGAGATACCTCTCCGACAATCGGAGTGACAAAACCTAATCTCGAATTATGCTAACTCAACATGTACCTTCGGAGACAC
>NW_021168701.1:0-770 GCF_002162155.2 Triticum dicoccoides
GCATGCTTAGCTAGCTCCAACATGACATAATAACCTTACTTAGCTCTAAAATGACATATTTAACCTAGGATAGCTCTAAAATGACTTATACTTAGCATTTTTCCTCCAAAATGACTTAATATGCTTAGCTAGCTCTAAAATGATATAATATGCTTAAGAAATGACATATTTTAGGTCCTAAATGACTTCATATGCTTAGCTAGCTTCAAAATGACCTATTTAACCTAGGCTAGCTCTAAAATGACCTATACTTAGCATTTTTCCCTCCAAAATGACTCAATATGCTTAGCTAGCTCAAAAATTACATAATAAGCTTAATTAGCTCCAAAACGACCTATTTAACCTAGGATAGCTCTAAAATGACCTATACTTAGGATTTTTTCCTCCAAAATGACTTAATATGTTTAGCTAGCTTCAAAATGACATATTTAACCTAGGATAGCTCTAAAATGAACTATACTTAGCATCTTTTTCTCCAAAATGACTTAATATGCTTAACTAGCTCTAAAATGACATAATATGCTTAAGAAATGACATATTTTAGCTCCTAAATGACTTCATATGCTTAGCTAGCTCCAAAATGACATAATAACCTTACTTAGCTCCAAAATGACCTATTTAACCTAGGATAGCTCTAAAATGACCTATACTTAGCATTTTTTAGCTCCAAAATGACTCAATATGCTTAGCTAGCTCAAAAATTACATAATAATCTTAATTAGCTCCAAAATGACCTATTTAACCTAGGATAGCTCTAAAATGACCTATAC
>NW_021168701.1:3582-11028 GCF_002162155.2 Triticum dicoccoides
CCAAAATTACTTAATGTGCTTAACTAGCTCTAAACTGACATAATATGCTTAAGAAATGACATAGTTTAGCTCCTAAATGACTTCACATGCTTAGCTAGCTCCAAAATGACATAATAACCTTACTTAGCTCTAAAATGACACATTTAACCTAGGATAGCTCTAAAATGACCTATACTTAGCATCTTTTCCTCGAAAATTACTTAATCTGCTTAACTAGCTCTAAAATGACATAATATGCTTAAGAAATGACATAGTTTAGCTCCTAAATGACTTCACATGCTTAGCTAGCTCCAAAATGACATAATAACCTTACTTAGCTCTAAAATGACCTATTTAACCTAGGATAGCTCTAAAATGACCTATACTTAGCATTGTTTCCTCCAAAATGACTCAATATGCTTAGCTAGCTCAAAAATTACATAATAAGCTTAATTAGCTCCAAAATGACCTATTTAACCTATGATAGGTCTAAAATGACCTATACTTAGCATTTTTTTCCTCCAAAATGACTTAATATGCTTAGCAAGCTTCAAAATGACCTATTTAACCTAGGATAGCTCCAAAATGACATAATAATCTTACTTAGCTCTAAAATGACACATTTAACCTAGGATAGCTCTAAAATGACCTATACTTAGCATCTTTTCCTCCAAAATTACTTAATATGCTTAACTAGCTCTAAAATGACATAATATGCTTAAGAAATGACACAGTTTAGTTCCTAAATGACTTCAGATGCTTAGCTAGCTCCAACATGACATAATAACCTTACTTAGCTCTAAAATGACATATTTAACCTAGGATAGCTCTAAAATGACTTATACTTAGAACCTTTTCCTCCAAAATGACTTAATATGCTTAGCTAGCTCTAAAATGATATAATATGCTTAAGAAATGACATATTTTAGGTCCTAAATGACTTCATATGCTTAGCTAGCTTCAAAATGACCTATTTAACCTAGGCTAGCTCTAAAATGACCTATACTTAGCATTTTTTCCCTAAAAAATGACTCAATATGCTTAGCTAGCTCAAAATTTACATAATAAGCTTAATTAGCTCCAAAATGACCTATTTAACCTAGGATAGCTCTAAAATGACCTATACTTAGCATTTTTTACCTCCAAAATGACTTAATATGCTTAGCTAGCTTCAAAATGACCTATTTAACCTAGGATAGATCTAAAATGACCTATACTTAGCATCTTTTCCTCCAAAATGACTTAATATGCTTAACTAGCTCCAAAATGACATAATATGCTTAAGAAATGACATATTTTAGCTCCTAAATGACTTCATATGCTTAGCTAGCTCCAAAATGACATAATAAGCTTAATTAGCTCCAAAATGACCTACTTAACCTAGGATAGCTCTAAATGACCTATACTTAGCATTTTTTTGCTCCAAAATGACTCAATATGCTTAGCTAGCTCAAAAATTACATAATAAGCTTAATTAGCTCGAAAATGACCTATTTAACCTAGGATAGCTATAAAATGACCTATACTTAGCATTTTTTCCTCCAAAATTACTTAATATGCTTAGCTAGCTTCAAAATGACCTATTTAACCTAGGATAGCTCTAAAATGACCTATACTTAGCATCTTTTCCTCCAAAAATACTTAATGTGCTTAACTAGCTCTAAAATGACATAATATGCTTAAGAAATGACATAGTTTAGCTCCTAAATGGCTTCACATGCTTAGCTAGCTCGAAAATGACATAATAACCTTACTTAGCTCTAAAATGACACATTTAATCTAGGATAGCTCTAAAATGACCTATACTTAGCATCTTTTCCTCCAAAATTACTTAATCTGCTTAACTAGCTCTCTAAAATGACATAATATGCTTAAGAAATGACATATTTTAGCTCCTAAATGACTTCACATGCTTAGCAAGCTCCAAAATGACATAATAACCTTACTTAGCTCTAAAATGACCTATGTAACCTAGGATAGCTCTAAAATGACCTATACTTAGCATCGTTTCCTCCAAAATGACTCAATATGCTTAGCTAGCTCAAAAATTACATAATAAGCTTAATTTGCTCCAAAATGACCTATTTAACCTAGGATAGGTCTAAAATGACCTATACTTAGCATTTTTTCGTCCAAAATGACTTAATATGCTTAGCTAGCTTCAAAATGACCTATTTAACCTAGGATAGCTCTAAAATGACCTATACTTAGCATCTTTTCCTCCAAAATGACTTAATATGCTTAACTAGCTCTAAAATGACATAATATGCTTAAGAAATGACATAGTTTAGCTCCTAAATGACTTCACATGCTTAGCTAGCTCCAAAATGACATAATAACCTTACTTAGCTCTAAAATGACCTATTTAACCTAGGATAGCTCTAAAATGACCTATACTTAGCATTGTTTCCTCCAAAATGACTCAATATGCTTAGCTAGCTCAAAAATTACATAATAAGCTTAATTAGCTCCAAAATGACCTATTTAACCTAGGATAGGTCTAAAATGACCTATACTTAGCATTTTTTCCTCCAAAATGACTTAATATGCTTAGCTAGCTTCAAAATGACCTATTTAACCTAGGATAGCTCTAAAATGACCTATACTTAGCATCTATTCCTCCAAAATGACTTAATATGCTTAACTAGCTCTAAAATGACATAATATGCTTAAGAAATGACACAGTTTAGCTCCTAACACTACTAGGAAAATGGCTATAGATGGGATTGACACTAATGCGCACCAGAAAGATGGTGCGCCATTAGTATATACTAATGGCACACCACAATCTGATGCGCCATTAGAGTTTAAACAACTAATGGCGCACCATGCTACGGGTGCGCCATTAGTATCAAATTTTTTTTAACTAGTGCGCCTGTCCAAACATACTAATGGCGCATCCCGGCAAAGTGCGCCATTAGTAGTTGTAACTACTAATGGCGCACTAGGCAGCAGGTGCGCCATTAGTATAGAATTTTTTTTTTGAACTAGTGCGCCTATCCAAACATACTAATGGCGCATCCTGCCGAAGTGCGCCATTAGTAGTTGTAACTACTAATGGCGCACCAGGCAGTGGGTGCGCCATTAGTATAGGAATTTTTTTTTTGAACTAGTGCACCTATCCAAACATACTAATGGCGCATCCTGCTTAAGTGCGCCATTAGTAGTTGTAAGTACTAATGGCGCACCATGCAAGAGGTGCGCCATTAGTAAGTGGGCAGCAACAAGATATTTGGGACAGCCTCTCCTACCCACACACTCACTTTCTCCCCACTTCATTCTCTCCACCTCCTCCTTGTCTCGGGTGCCTCCTCTTTTTCACCTCATTTCCACCATAGATTCATTCAAATTAAGTGGTTAAATTACCTTGTTTTAATAGGTAAGTAAGGGGGGAAGCTATATTTAGGTTGTTCTCCTTACAACAATGTGCACATGCACTTTTTACGGCCTAGCTAGATCTATGTATGTTCGTGGTGTTCCATATGTTTGTGGTGTTGCATATGTGTTTGTGTTTGGAGGTGTACCGGTATTTGATATGCGATAGTTGCCAATATTTTGCCGGAATGTTGATTCATTTCCGTTTCGGCGAGAATTTTGGCATTAAGCATTCTTTTTGGTCCTATTTTTAGGGAAGGTCATGCCAAATTTTTGTTTGGTTCTAAAATATCGTTTTGCTCTACCCCGCAGGCGACCATGGTCCGCACGATGACCGAAGGCATCGTGAATAGGTTTTTGAGGTCCGCGAAGGCCGAGATGCTTCAAAAGAATGAGACGGAGATAAGATGTCCGTGTCGAAGATGCAAGCTGAAGAGCCTTATTGCGGACCCGGATTCCGGGCAGGTGCGGGACCACCTGCTGTTGCGTGGTTTCATGGATGGCTATCGGTGGCAAGGTGATGAAGATGACTACGAAGTCGTCCATGCGGGCCGGGCAAGAAATGAGGAAGGGCAGCAAGACAACCACCGCGGCTCGGGCGGGCGAGAAGACGAAGAATCCCCAGGAGATGATCACGACTGTGATGCTGTACACAGTCATCATGTAGAAGATGCAGGACATGATGATGAGGAAGATGCCGGAGCAGGCGACGGGCATGATCATGAAGATGATGATGCCGGCGGAGCAGACGACGCTGGACCATCGATGGGCTGGGTGCAGGACCCTCATATTCAAGAGCTGCTTCTCAAACAGACGGATAATGCAAGAGCTGCCGCCCGAGAGAAAGCCAAGATGGATCAACTTGAGTTAGACGCGGTTACTCCATTGTATGAAGGATGCAGGCCCAAGGATACCCGCCTGAAAGTAACGCTCATGGCCCTGGAGATGAAGGTAAAACACAAAATGACCGACGCATGCTTCGACGAGAACATGTCATTCTGGCACGAACGTCTTCCCAAGGGGAACAAGTGCCCGACCAGTTTGGAGGAGGCGAAGAAAATCGTGTGTCCTCTGGATTTACCGCACGTGAAATACCATGTGTGCATGAACAATTGCATCATTTATCGGGACGAGCACGCGGAGTCTACAATATGTCCGGTGTGCGGTGTCACTCGATACAAGAAGAGGAAGAAAGCTCCTCGAAAAGTGGTGTGGTACTTTCCGATCACTCCTCGTCTGCAGCGGTATTTCGCGGATCCTAAGGTAGCAAAGCTCCTACGTTGGCACGCGGATAGGGAGGAGAAGAAGCGAGAAGATGACGCAAATGATTCGGAGATAGATAAAAAAGACAAGATGCTGAGTCACCCTAAGGATGCGAGCCAGTGGCAAGCATTAAACTTCGAATACCCAGAATTTGGGAACGATCCAAGGAACATCGTGCTGGGCGCGAGCACCGATGGAGTCAATCCGTTTGGCAGCCAGAGAAGCACACATAGCACCTGGCCTGTGTTTGTGTGGATGTACAACCTTCCCCCCTGGTTGTGCATGAAGAGGAAGTACATTCACATGAGTATGCTAATTGAAGGGCCGAAACAACCAGGGAACGACATCAATCTGTATCTGGGGCTGCTGAAAGAGGAGCTTGACACGCTGTGGAAAACGCCAGCCAATACGTGGGACGCCGCAGAGAAAGAATATTTCCCTATGAGAGCCGCACTGCTCACGACGGTGCACGACTATCTCGGTTACGGATATCTTGCGGGGCAGGTAGTCCACGGATTTTCTGGATGCGTAAGGTGCATGGATGACACAACGTATCGCCAGCTAGATAGAGATCCCGGGTCTTCGAAAACTGTGTTCATGGGACATCGAAGGTGGCTTCGCGACGATGACCCGTGGAGGAAACGCAAGGATCTGTTCGATGGTGAAACTGAACCCCGAAAACGCCCGTGTACGAGGAGCGGCAAGGAAATGGACAAGCTGTTGAAAAATTGGAAAGACTGCCCACTGCCGGGAAAGAAGCAAAAGGCTCCAGAGCCGGGAAAGAAGCGAAAGGCGCCAGAGCCGCTGCTGAAGGTATGGAAAACGAGGTCTGTTTTCTGGGACTTGCCGTACTGGAAGATCCACCGTGTGCCTCACAGCCTTGATGTCATGCATATCACGAAGAACGTGTGCGAGAGTCTGCTTGGTACCCTGCTCAACATGCCAGAGAGGACCAAAGATGGGCCGAAAGCAAGGGCAGACTTGAAATCAATGGGCATCAGGCAGGAGCTTCACGCTATATATGATGATGATGATGATGATGATGATGATGATGATGATGATGATGATGATGAGGCGAAGTAGGACACAGAAAGTCGTCGCAAAGGCAAAAAGGCCAAGAAGACCGGAAATGACTACCCTCCCGCGTGCTTCACTCTAAGTCAGGAGGAGATCGAGCAGTTTTTCACCTGCCTCCTAGGAGTAAAACTTCCTTACGGTTACGCGGGGAAGATAAGCAGATACCTAGACCCAGCGAAGCAGAAGTTCAGCGGGATGAAGTCTCACGACTGTCACGTGCTGATGACGCAGATACTTCCAGTTGCAATCCGTGGGATCATGGACGCGCACGTCCGTGAAACGCTATTTGGCCTATGCAACTTCTTCGACGTCATCTCTCGGAAGTCGATTGGCGTGAGGCAACTCAGAAGGCTACAGGAAGAGATCGTGGTGATACTATGCGAGCTTGAGATGTACTTCCCGCCCGCATTCTTCGATGTTATGGTGCATCTGTTGGTCCATATAGTGGAGGATATCATCCAACTCGGGCCGACGTTCCTCGGCAGGCTCGCTGGATGGGGTCACCGTGAGGGTCGCCGCGAAATGCATGTCGACTTCGAGGGTCGACTCGCCGACTTTGAAAGAGCAAACCTAGTCGCGCTACAACACATAGACGTGGTCGATCCTTGGTTGGTAGAGCACAAAACCTTTATTAAAAAGACGTACAATGACCGAGGCCAACAGAGGACGGATGGAGATATACTCAAAGAGCACAACTCATGTTTCACGCGTTGGTTCAAGCATAAGCTTCTGTCGTACCCTTTACATGAGGATTCTTCCGCGGAAGAACAACTCATATTCGCCTTGTCACAGGGCGCCGAGCACAACCTGATGACCTATGAGGCGTACGATATCAACGGCTACACATTCTACACCGAGGCCAAGGACATGAAGAGCGATGGTTATCAGAACTCCGGGGTAACGATGGAATCCTACACCGGTAACGACAAGGATAGATACTACGGAAGGATCGAGGAGATCTGGGAGCTGAGCTACGCTGGAGAGAAGGTCCCGATGTTCCGTGTCAGATGGGCCAAGAACGTCATAAAAGAAGACCGGTATTTCACCACCATGGTTATACCCGAAGCCAAATCCAAGACCGCGGGCGCAAACGTCACCACGAAAAATGAGCCATGGGTACTGGCTTCCCAAGTGGACCAATGCTTCTTCATTACCGACCCGCCAAAGCCCAGTCGTGTTGTCGTGAGGAGAGGCAAAAGGAAGATCATCGGAATGGATGGAGTAGCCAATGAGCAAGACTTCGACAAGTACGGCAACCCGAGGATCGAACATGACGATGATGATGAAGTAGCAGCATACACCACAAGAAGAAGCAGGACCACCCTACCTAAAGGACGTCCGTTCCACAGAAGAACTCCATTTGCGAAAAAGAAGGGCAAGAAGATTGTGAACAGATAGCTAGCTAAGATCGATTGTATCTAAATCGTAGCCTTCATTTCTCGATTGTATTTCATGGGTACTTTTTGAACTATCATGAATATTTTTAAATTTCATGGACACTCGATCTCGATCCCCTCCATCTCGTTCGCTATCCCACCTTGCCAGATCCGGCCCCCCTCGCCGCCGAGCACCCCCCAGTCCACCGGCCGCCGCCGCCGTCCCCCCGCACCCTCGATTCCCCTACCCAACCGCCGCCGCCGACCCCCCACACCCCGCGCACCGTCTTATAAAAAAAATTAGTATCAAACAGCTTTTTAAATGCTACTGTCTTATAAAAAAAATATTACTGTTATTATTTAAACAAGTTTGAAC
>NW_021168702.1:0-1439 GCF_002162155.2 Triticum dicoccoides
CGAGCCTGTTCCAAGGCCTGGGCCTTGGGCGTTTCTCCAACGATAGGAGTATGCAGGGCATCCACGTTTCGGTGACGAAGTTCTTCTCTCTACTGCGAGGAGAGAGGCTCGGGGCGGTACTCCTCGTGAACGCGCGACGGATCGTCGTTCCCGTCACCTCCGTCTTCACGATCGAAGCCAGGAGGACCGCGTGGTCCATTGACCATCAGGACTTCCGCTGCCGAGTCATTGCTGCCGCACTCGGATGCAGTCTCTACGGAGCCAGTCGACAGATCGAACAGGCCGTAGAGAGACTCGTCGGGCTCGAGCGCCGCGACTTGAGGGGTGGCCGAATGGCGGGCCACCGCATGCTTCACCCACCGTTGAACCCTCGACCGGCCGGTGCGCTTGTTCCGGTGGGTCGCAGGGAGGGGGAAAGCCGTAGGAGTCGACTGGTACTGGGTCAACGGTTGCCGCGGGAGGACGCTGCGGACGCACGCGTGAAAGTGCGTCGCCCCGCGGGCGGGGAGCGCATTGACGTCGAGTGGTGCCTCCTGAAGCCAAGCGGAGTCATCGGCGACAAACACGAGCGCGCCCGGACGGATCTCGCGGCCCTAAGCCAAACCTCCGCCTGGAACCATGATGATGGGGATCAGAAAAATTGCAACTTCTCCAATAAGTCGCTAAGACACCTGCCCCACGGTGGGCACCAACTGTCGTGGATCTAAGACTGACAGTAGAATGGGGGTAGGTATGAGGAGGCAAGATCCTAGCTATGGAGTAGTTGTACGCACGAGTTTTACGAGTTTAGGCCCTTCTCGGAGGAAGTAACAGCCCTACGTCTCGGTGCCCTGAGGCGGTCGACTGGATTATACGTGTGTGTGTGTTTACAAAAGTGCGAACCCTTGTCCCAGAGGAGGGAGGTGGCTTATATAGAGTGCGCCAGGACCCCGGCTCCCCTCCATTACACAGAGTTCAATGCTCATAAAGGAAAGGCGTTACAGGTAACGTCTACAGTAAATGTCATAAATGCTCATAATGCTATGGTTTAAGTCTTAAACGTTGCAGAGTGGAGGGTTCCTCATCTTCTGGTGGTCGAGTGTCTTCAAGGTGGTCGAGTGAGCGCATCTCCACGGTCGAGTGGATGATGATTTCTCTTCGATTGCTTCTGATTCTTTGTAAAGATGTCCTTGGGGAGGATACGCTGGACAGATCCATGACCCTACCCTAGGTACATAGCTTCATCACCTGGCACGCGGCTTCTTCAAGCCAAACGAAACAAAGGCACAGGATCTCCGGAGGAGGAAACTGCTCAGGCCCTCCGGCTTCGAGCCATGGTGCCTCACCAGCTTCGGGGACTACTGTCGGGGGGATGGATCCCGGGTAGCCTCATCTGCACCCAATAATATTTCAAGACATCGGGCTAGCAAAGCCCCTCATGCCGACTGGCCACGCGGCCG
>NW_021168703.1:0-973 GCF_002162155.2 Triticum dicoccoides
TCTTCGCATTACAAGTCGATATCGATCATCTAAACTACCATCACATAGAAGAGAGCTGCGGTCATCACGATGAGCATCATCACGATGAAACTCGTCTTCATCCGGTTCCTCCAACGCTCCCTCCCCTCTCCCGCTAGATAGCGGGCGTATCTAGATTCAGCCTCGGCCCTAGTGGTGTACCCTTTGTAACTGTTACCGCTGAATCGGTGAACCTGTCTCCGACACTCCTCCCAGTCATCGTAGACTCCGGGAACCTTACCCTTGTACACGACATACGTCGGCATCGCTATGCACTAGCCAAACGAAACGTTAGTACCAATTCACAGACAATACATAAGCAATATATAATTATGCAACAGAACGATCGGAAGAGAAAAGCAAGACATTAATAGCATCGATTACATCTAAGTTGAACGACTCTCGAAACCAAAGAGACATACTACAAGTTCATTAAAGTTTAATTAAAACATGAGCCAATCGATGTTTCAGAACTAGACAACTTGACTCAAGGGACCGGAGCGTGGATGAAGCCGCCGTCTATCGTGGGAGTCATGAAAGAACGAGCGTTGTCATCCTGCATTTGTAGCATTGTGTCGATGTCACTGTTGGACGGTTGATTTCTGAGGTAGAACTGCCCCGAGGTACGAAGGACATCTTGATGGATGATTTCCGCAAACTCCGACTGGATGCGAAAGAATTCTTGTCGGAGGTCCGCGTCCTGGATTGCCGACACGCTCGCGGCCCAATCTTGGAGTTTACTCGGTAGCAGAAGTTGATGATGGTCCCGTACGATCGCCCGCATGTGATGGATGGCGTAGTAGGCACCCTTCTGACCGCCAGGCGGCTGCTTGACGCAGCAGAACATCGTATTGTGGGAGAACACGTGCTTGCCGTACTTACGAATAGGCCTGGTGAAGGTGCCTCCAGATTGGGCGTAGCCGGGGAGAACATCATCAAGAACCTTCTTGACATT
>NW_021168704.1:0-1289 GCF_002162155.2 Triticum dicoccoides
TAGCGTGAGTCCAAAACAACACGCCTCCTTTTCAACTCGCACGACGAGATAGGTTAAAGTCAGCTGGTGGTTCACTTGTCTACTCACTCGGTTAGCATAAAAACGAACAGATCAATTAAGCACGTGAGTACCGGAGATAAAGTGCCAAAGCCGAACAACCCCGCCCGTGGAAGAAAAATAGCAAAGAATGGTCCTTTAAAAAAATAAAAATAACTCCAAGGCAGACCGTCAAAATGCTCGCATACACCCAGACGCAGTTTGTCATCCAATGTGGTACCTTATCGGTTCACGGACTGGTCTAAATGTTCAAAATCCCGCAAACCAGACGTACACAAGGGGGCTTTGGGGGCGTCCGGATCGCTGCCATGTACGTGCCTGCCAACCGAACCCATCCTAAAACCTCCCCTGCACCCTCTGCCGTGGGAAGCGGCTGTCGCACGTTCATGACGGGTCAGAGCGCTAGCGCTGTATTCATACCAGCCCATAGCGGACATGTGATGGTGTCCTCGATTAGGGGTTGCTAGCCATGTCAACTCCCAAACATATAGGGCGGGCCAAGGACCTCCAAAGCAACCAACCTGTGGACCACATTCTTTAAGCCCCAGGAGAATCAACATGGAAACTTCGGAAGACTTGGTGCATATACAAGACTTAGAAGCGATCTTTAACACGTTTACCTTACAAATAACCAACCTGTATGTAACTCTAGGCACCTTCGGTATCTATACAAGTTGAGGGGTGAGGACCGTAGACGCCAACTCATACACACACGAGCTCATGGAAAAGCGACCTGTACTACGTACCCCCCCCCCTCCAATCAATACAATCAAAGCAGGACATATAGTGTTATCTCATCGAGAGAGCATGGACCTGGGTAAAACATGTCTCTGTTACCATCGCACCACGACTACCTGCTTGGGACCCCCTACACAAGATCTGCTGGATTTGACTCCGTCAATGTTACCTCCCACGGGAGTCGGCATTGAAATGGCGCGTCGGCCGAGAGTGCCAACCAGTCTTCGTGCCTGTTCCGATGCTAGAGACGGTTGATCGTGCGGCAACAATCGATGTGGGGTAGAAGGTGCCGATGTCGACCATGGTTGTCGGAGTAAATGGAGTGGTCAGGAAGATGATGATGACGCTGGCGATGAGCTGGTGCTTGACGATAACAAAGGGGGTGGACGGGTGGCGCGGCTCGGGTGAGTGTGCGGCAGCGGCGCCGAGGAAGAAGAGCGGCGGCGGCTAGGTTAGGAGCGTGACGGTGGTGCTCGAAGTAGGCGAGAAAAACC
>NW_021168705.1:0-665 GCF_002162155.2 Triticum dicoccoides
CGTTTCCGTTTCGGTCATCAACAGTCGCCGTTTTGGCAGATTCTGAGCCGTTTCGTGGACTATTACTCACCATTTTTGGGCCCCAAACAAATTTCCATAGTTGTTGAACCCCAAGGCGCGCTTACGTGTAGGTCATCAACACTCACAGATTTGGCCAATTCTGGCCCATTTCGTGGACTATTACTCACTGTTTTGGGGTCCCGGAGAGGTTTCCACGATTAGCGAACCCTTGGCTGCGTTTACGATTTGGTCATCAACACTCGCGGTTTTGGCCGATTCCGACCCGTTTCATGGACTATTACTCACCGTGTTGGGGCCCCAAACTGATTTCGTAGTTGTTGAACCCCAAGGTGCGCTTACGTGTCGGTCATCAACACTCACAGTTTTTGCCGATTCTGGCACGTTTCGTGGACTATTACTCACTGTTTTGGGGTCCCGGAGTGATTTCGACGATTAACGAACCCTGGGGTGCGTTTACTTTTCGGTCATAAACACTCACGGTTTTGGCCGATTCTGTCCCGTTTCGTGGACTATTACTCACCGGTATTGGGCCGCAAAGCGATTTCCATAGTTGTTGGACCCCAAGGTGCGCTTACGTGTCGGTCATCAACACTCACAGTTTTGGCCGATTCTGGCCCGTTTCGTGGACTATTACTCACTGTTTT
>NW_021168705.1:6318-7211 GCF_002162155.2 Triticum dicoccoides
CTGTTTTGGGGTCCCAGAGTGATTTCCACGATTAACGAATTCTGGGTGCGTTTTCGTTTCGGTCATCAACACTCGCGGTTTTGGCCGATTCTGACCCGTTTCGTGGACTATGACTCAACGTTTTTGGGCCGTAAAGCGATTTCCATAGTTGTTGAACCCCAAGGTGCGCTTGCGTGTCGGTCATCAACACTCATAGATTTGGCCGATTCTGGCCTGTTTCGTGGACTATTACTCACTGTTTTGGGGTCGCGGAGTGATTTCCACGATTAACGAACCCTGGTGTGCGTTTATCTTTTGGTCCTCAACACTCGCGGTTTTGGCCGATTCTGACCCGTTTCGTGGACTATTACTCACCATTTTTGGGCCCCAGACGAATTTCCATAGTTGTTGAACCCCAAGGCGCGCTTGCGTGTCGGTCATCAACACTCACAGATTTGGCCAATTCTGGCCCATTTCGTGGACTATTACTCACTGTTTTGGGGTCCCGGAGAGGTTTCCACGATTAACGAACCCTTGGGTGCGTTTACGATTTGGTCATCAACGCTCGCGGTTTTGGCCGATTCCGACCCGTTTCATGGACTATTACTCACCGTGTTGGGGCCCCAAACCGGTTTCGTAGTTGTTGAACCCCAAGGTGCGCTTACGTGTCGGTCATCAACACTCACAGTTTTTGCCGATTCTGGCACGTTTCGTGGACTATTACTCACTGTTTTGGGGTCCCGGAGTGATTTCGACGATTAACGAACCCTGGGGTGCGTTTACTTTTCGGTCATCAACACTCACGGTTTTGGCCGATTCTGACCCGTTTCGTGGACTATTACTCACCGGTATTGGGCCGCAAAGCGATTTCCATAGTTGTTGGACCCCAAGGTGCGCTTACGTGTCGGTCATCA
>NW_021168706.1:0-1119 GCF_002162155.2 Triticum dicoccoides
CATAGGGGATGACACTCATCTCTTCTTTATCTTTTGCCGTGGTCGGTGACTGAGCTGAGCTCAGTCTCATACCTTGTAACATAGGCAAGAACCCCTTCTTGGACTGATCCATTCTGAATCTCTTCAAAATCTTATCAAGGTATGTACTTTGTGAAAGACCTATGAGGCGTCTCGATCTATCTCTATAGATCTTGATGCCTAATATATAAGCAGCTTCTCCAAGGTCCTTCATTGAAAAACACTTATTCAAGTAGGCCTTAATGCTGTCCAGAAATTCTATATTATTTCCCATCAGGAGTATGTCATCTACATATAATATGAGAAATGCTACAGAGCTCCCACTCACTTTCTTGTAAACGCAGGCTTCTCCATAAGTCTGCATAAACCCAAACGCTTTGATCATCTCATCAAAGCGAATGTTCCAACTCCGAGATGCTTGCACTAGTCCATAAATGGATCGCTGGAGCTTGCATACTTTGTTAACGTTCTGAGGATCGACAAAACCTTCCGGCTGCATCATATACAGTTCTTCCTTAAGATGCCCGTTAAGGAATGCTGTTTTGACGTCCATCTGCCATATCTCATAATCATAGTATGCGGCAATTGCTAACATGATTCGGACGGACTTTAGCTTCGCTACGGGAAAGAATGTCTCGTCGTAGTCAATCCCTTGAACCTGTCGATAACCCTTAGCGACAAGTCGAGCTTTATAGATGGTAACATTACCATCCGCGTCCGTCTTCTTCTTAAAGATCCATTTGTTTTCTATCGCTCGCCGATCATCGGGCAAGTCTGTCAAAGTCCACACTTTGTTTTCATACATGGATTCTATCTCGGATTTCATGGCTTCAAGCCATTTGTTGGATTCCGGGCCCGTCATTGCTTCTTCATAGTTCGAAGGTTCATTGTTGTCTAACAACATGATTTCTAGGACAGGGTTGCCGTACCATTCTGGTGCGGAACGTGTCCTTGTGGACCTACGAAGTTCAGCAGTAACTTGATCCGAAGTACTTTGATCATTATCATGGTATTCCTCTTCAGTTGGTGTGGGCATCACAGGAACGGTTTCCTGTGCTGCGTCACTATCCCGCTCAAGAGGTAGTACTTCATCGAGTTCTA
>NW_021168707.1:0-1649 GCF_002162155.2 Triticum dicoccoides
TGTGGCAGTAGCGGTGCAATTGTAACTGAAGATCTATTCCTGGGAGCACTCAGGGCCGACAAAAAGAAACCAGCAGCCGCCATCTGATTGATAAACTCCAGCTCAATCACCCAAGGCCAAAAGCGCGTGGGCAGGACAAAAGGTGGGAGCGCTGACAAAGAAATAGAGCAGGGTATCCGTGCAGTAACAATCTCTGGTAGCATCATACGGAAAGTTCGTTCCCAAATCATCTGTGGCGGCAGAACCGGCCCGTAAACTACACGCACAATGCCCAACTGAATTGGGTCAACCACAGGCTGGTGCACTTGCTGCTGAACTTCCAAATTGAGCACCTGGTGATCCATCATTGCTACAGAACCAGAGGAGCCAAAAGAAGGCGCGTCCATAACCATGGAGTTCTGTTCAACCTCCTCATTCTGCGCGGCGACATGATTCTCCTCTACAGGCTGGTTCTGAGCTTGATCTTCCCAAACTCCCCATCCCTCATCCTGCTAAACATTCGGTTCCCAAGCATTGAATCCTTGCTGAACTGGCTGATGGTTTGGCGGTACAGCATTCCACCCTAGAGCTGGGTAAGGTGGCATAGCCCAAAAAGGTTGCGGGGAGTTTTCTCCAGGCATCGGATGCGGATTGCCATCCAACGGCATCGGGTCCTCATCCGCCCCGATCATAGCTTCAGCAAACTCAGCAGACAGAATATAGCATGCAGACGTCCAAGACACAATCGTACCACCCCAGTTGGCGAACTCATGGAAAACCACATCACGAGGAACCAGAGCATTGTTCGGAAAAGAAGCTCGGACCAGGGAGCGGGCACATCGACGGTCAGTGTGGTTCTAGTAATGGAACTGACCAAAAGTCCCAACCACATCAGCAAGTCCCTGCGTGTTTCGATAATCCAAAGGGATTCCAATAAACATAAGCCAACCCGTACGATATCCATGCAGTGCACGAAATCCCTCTCCATGGTCATGCGGAATAAATCTGACAAAAAACTCATCTCCCTCCTCATCTAGACCCAAAGGAAAAGGCGGATGCAGGGTAAAGGATCCACGGACTACTGGGTCTTCCATCTCAAACAGGCCAACTCCATGAACCCATGGCTGAACAGAACGTACCGGAACTTGCAGATTCTGGGTGATGAAGTTCAGCACCTGTTCCCGCCTGATGGCCACCAGGTGAGCGGGTGGCACCGGCTCAACAATGGCCACCATGAACTGCTCATGCATGCGCGGGGGCGGCTGCTGAGAGGTGAAGTAGGTGCGCGACAGTCTAACACCTCCACCATCGATGATGTCCTAGCCAGCCAGAAGAAAGCGCCGCGGGTCAAGAGCATAGACCGCCATTGAAAGATCAGGCGGAGAGACCACTGTAGGTTGCAATGGAGGCGGCGACGGCGATGAGGAAGTAGCATATTGGGGTTTTTTGGGGGGCGGCGGTGGATTGGAAGGCGGAGAGGCCAGCTGCTCTGCTCGGGCGCGAGAAACGAAACCTGGCGATGGGACTTTGGGCACCCAGATGAACGACTCGGGCGGCTGGCGGACGCAATCTTTTTTAATGTGACCAGACCTAAAGCACTTGCGGCACCAGACCAAGTTTGTGCAGGTCACTGAGGTGTGGGCCATACCCAAACAATTTTGACAGTCCCA
>NW_021168708.1:0-2768 GCF_002162155.2 Triticum dicoccoides
TTTCTTTGAAAAACTCCTTTCAAACACTCCTTTATGCTTTCCAGAAAATTCTACATTATTTCTGATCAACAATATGTCATTCACATATACTTATCAGAAAGGTTGTAGTGCTCCCACTCACTTTCCTGTAAATACAGGCTTCACCGCAAGTCTGTATAAAACTATATGCTTTGATCAACTCATCAAAGCGTATATTCCAACTCCGAGATGCTTGCACCAGTCCATAGATGGATCGCTGGAGCTTGTACACTTTGTTAGCACCTTTAGGATTTGACAAAACCTTCTGGTTGCATCATATACAACTCTTCTTTAATAAATCCATTAAGGAATGCAGTTTTGACATCCATTTGCCAGATTTCATAAAATGTGGCAATTGCTAACATGATTCGGACAGACTTAAGCATCGATACGAGTGAGAAAATCTCATCATATTCAACACCTTGAACTTACCGAAAAACTTTTTGCGACAAGTCGAGCTTTGTAGATAGTAACACTCTATCAGTGTCCGTCTTCCTCTTGAAGATCCATTTATATTCTATGGCTTGCCGATCATCGGGCAAGTTCACCAAAGTCCACACTTTGTTCTTATATATGGATTCCATCTCAGATTTCATGACTTCAAGCCATTTCACGGAATCTGGGCTCATCATCGCTTCCTCATAGTTCATAGGTTCATCATGGTCTAGTAACATGACTTCCAGAACAGGATTACCGTACCACTCTGGTGCAGACTGTACTTTGGAAGACCTACGAGGTTTTGTAGTAACTTAATCTGAAGTTTCATGATCATCATCATTAGTTTCCTCACTAATTGGTGTAGGAATCACTGGAATTGATTTCTGTGATGAACTACTTTCTAATTCGGGAGAAGGTACAATTACCTTATCAAGCTCTACTTTCCTCCCACTCACTTCTTTCGAGAGAAACTCCTTCTCTAGAAAGGATCAATCTTAGCAACGAATATCTTGCCTTCAGATCTATGATAGAAGGTGTACCCAATAGTTTCCTTTGGGTATTCTATGACGACGCACTTCTCCGATTTGGGTTCAAGCTTATCAGGTCGAAACTTTTTCACATAAGCATCGCAGCCCCAAACTTTAAGAAACGACAACTTCGGTTTCTTGCCAAACCACAGTTCATAAGGCGTCGTCTCTATGGATTTTGATGGTGTCCTATTTAATGTGAATGCAGCTATCTGTAATGCATAACCCCAAAACGATAGTGGTAAATCGGTAAGATACATCATAGATCGCACCATATCCAATAAAGTGCGGTTACGACGTTCGGACACGCCATTACGCTGTGGTGTTCCATGTGGCGTGAGCTTGAAACTATTCCACATTGTTTTTAAATGAAGGCCAAACTCGTAACTCAAATATTTTCCTCTACGATCACTTGTGTTAGCCTATGACTATCCCCAACTACTTGTGTTAGCCTATGACTATCCCTTTTTATTTTGTAGTTGTTGCAGTAACCCTGTTATGTTGGCTATTAAGAGCGACTTGCCAATTGTTATGCTGTAGACAAAACAGAGTTTTTGTGGTGGCTTTGATGATGCTGACAAAGGGGTTGTAAGACAAGTGATGCAAAAATGGTTTCTATTGGGAGAATTACTCGACAGTGGCTGCTACAGTGTTAAACAAGAAATTAACCCACCCTTTAGCTCCACTGCCACGGTCGAGTACTTGTGTGGTGATGTGTTTAGCCAATAGAAATCATAAATAATTAATCAACATTGCAGATTTTTTGCAAAACATATATTTCCAAAAACACCTTAAATGAAACGTCATTACGTTTCAACTCTTTTGATGAAAACAGAGCCACTATAGCAGGGCTGGAGGTCTTAACTCTTTTGAGGAAAACAGAGCCACTCTAGCAGAGCTGGCATAAACTAGATATGTTTCATTAGTATATATTTCATTAAGAGGTAATTGCATGTTTAGTCCTAGTTCCAGGTGTTGTCCAACATGGTCCTCATAGTCAGAAACTGCTCCGGTACACTGCTCCAATCCATTACTTGTACACGCGAATATGGTGTATAGTAAATACGATCCCGGAGGTTGCAGCACCCAGTATTATTTTTACTAAATGACCCTTAAAGGGTCTTATTCGTGCATTGACCCCCTATTTCGCCCCTAACCTCCCTCACCCACCCCATCCGCGCCAGACCGACAGACGCATCAATTGCACGTCGCGCCTTTGACTGACGCCGTTGACTGGCCACCAGCATGGCAACCACCACACGCGCCAATCCGGAAGGCGTTGCAACAAACAACAAGCCTGGTCGTTTAGCGTTCAACCTCAATCCTAAAAACGCCTATTTTTATGACATGGTGAGTTGAAATGTAGCCGTGGGTTTTGCTTAGGCGTGTATAATACCATACGAGTACGCCTGATTACAAGGCATGATCAGAACGCATACCGCCTTCTCATTTGTTGCTAACGGCTGCTAGAAAAAATTAAGATGTACACCGCTGCGTTGCTTTGGTCTTTGGACGCGTCATGGATCATGATGACTCTGGCATTAAAACTGTCAGGACCCCGACTCAAAGCCACACCGATCTAGCATGTAAGACCTCATATCACTTTGCGGCCTCACGCACGGTATTCCCACGGGTGTCGCCTTACCTTGCCCGGGACCGTTTGCGTCTTTTGGCACACGTATATGATAGTGTCGCTAGCATCCATATGACAAGGAGCCCGGGCTGACATGGCTAGTCGTGAACCCAAAGTGGCACTAACTTACAGGGACAGGCATACATGACCCA
>NW_021168709.1:0-756 GCF_002162155.2 Triticum dicoccoides
CCGTCGCCCGCGCCCTCGCCGGCCGTCGCCCGCGCCCGTCGTCACCGTTGCCCGCGCCCTCGCCGGCCGTCCCCTGCCCCGACACGTCGCCGCATCTGTGAGCACCACGCGTCTACCGCCCCTGCCGCCATCGTGCATTTTTTTTAATTATACATGCTTTTTTACATGTTTTTAGATTTTCATATATATATATATGTATGTATGTATTTTTTAGATATACATTTTTTGATGTATGTTCATATTTTTTTATGTATGTTCATATATGTATATATGTATGTATTTTTTTCAATTGTAATGATGTTTTAAAAATACATATACGCAAAAGTTAGATTTTTAATTAAAAAAGTTTTCTCTATATATGTTCTTTGATTTAGTACATTTTAGGTTAGTTTCATTTTAAAAAAAGTTTTATATATTTAGGAAGAAGGAATAGAAGGAAGAAAAGTTTTTATATACGAGGGTCACGAGGGGGTCGACGGTCGCCGAGGGGTCGAGGGTCGAGAGGGGGTCTAGGGTTGCCGAGGGGTCGAGGGTCGTCGAACATGAGAACTCCTCTATTCTTTCTTCTCCTCTTTTTTTTCTTCTTCTTCCTCTTTTTTTATCAAAAACGAGGGTCGCCGAGGGTCGCCGAACATGAGAGGAAGAAGAGGATAAAAAAAGAAGAGGAAGAAGAAAAAAAGAGGAGAAGAAAGAATAGAGGAGTTTTTCTCCTCTATTCTTTCTTCTCCTCTTTTTTTCTTCTTCTTCCTCTTTTTT
>NW_021168710.1:0-1406 GCF_002162155.2 Triticum dicoccoides
GTTTAGTTTAACTAATTAAGATTAATTAACCTAATAAATAGTTACCCTAATTGTTAATTAGCTAAACAATCCCTAACAGGTGGGACCCACCTGTCAGGGTTGACTCAGTCAACCCCTGTTGACTGCTGACGTCAGCATGACATCATGCTGACGTCATAAATTCATTTTTCAAATTAATTAATTAATTAATTAAATTCCAGAAATTAATAAAATCTTTAGAAAATCATATCTTTTAATCCGTAACTCGGATTAAAATATTTTCAACATGAAAGTTGCTCAGAACGACGAGACGATTCCGGATACGCAGTCCGTTCGTCCGCCACACCCCCCTAACCTATCGAACCCGCAACTTTCCCCCTCCGGCTCCTCTGCCCGAAAACGTGAAACACCGGGAATACTTTCCCGGATGTTTTCCCCCCTTCACCGGTATCACCTACTACCGCGTTAGGGCACACCGAACACCGCGTATTGCCTTGTTATATTCTGTGATGCTTTGTTTGCTCTGTATTCATTATTTCTTCCCCCTCTTCTCTCCGGTAGACTACGAGACCGACGCCGTTGCTGCCCAGTTCGACTACGGAGTTGACGACCCCTCTCTCTTGCCAGAGCGACCAGGCAAGCCCCCCCCCCCTTGATCACCAGATATCGCCTATTCTTATCTATATTGCTTGCATTAGAGTAGTGTAACATGTTACTGCTTTCCGTTGATCCTATTCTGATGCATAGCCTGACATTGTTGCTACACCTGTTGATACCTTACCTGCAATCCTAAATGCTTAGTATAGGATGCTAGTTCTTCATCATTGGCCCTACATTCTTGTCAGTCTGCCTTGCTATACTATCGGGCCGTGATCACTTGGGAGGTGATCACGGGTATATACTATACATACATACATACTATACAGATGGTGACTAAAGTCGGGTCAGCTCATTGAGTACCCGCAAGTGATTCTGACGAGGGGGCTGAAAGGACAGGTGGCTCCATCCCGGTAGAGGTGGGCCTGGGTTCCCGACGGCCCTCGACTGTTACTTTGTGGTGGAGCGACAGGGCAGGTTGAGACCACCTAGGAGACAGGTGGGCCTGGCCCTGTTCGGCGTTCGCGGATACTTAACACGCTTAACGAGATCTTGGTATTTGATCTGAGTCTGGCTACGAGCCTATACGCACTAACCATCTACGTGGGAGTAGTTATGGGTATCCCGACGTCGTGGTATCAGCCGAAGCACTTCAGACGTCAGCGACGGAGCGGCGCGCGCCGGATTGGAACGTAAGCCTGCTCTTGTATTAAGGGGGCTAGTTCTGCTTCCGGCCGCCCTCGCAACGTGCAGGTGTGCTATGGGCGATGGGCCCAGACCCCTGTGCGCTTAGGTTTAGACCGGCGTGCTGGCCTCTCTGTTTTGCCTAG
>NW_021168711.1:0-2366 GCF_002162155.2 Triticum dicoccoides
GGAAGGCCAACCAAGGCATCTCAAGACCCCGGCAAGAGGAGCTTGCCGGGAAGGCCAACCAAGGCACCTCAAGGAACTTGCCGCGACGCACCACGCGCCCCGGCAAGGCCCGGTGAGCGACAAGCTCCCGGACGCGACAAGACAACGACCGCGGCAAGGCGCTTGCCGCGGCAAGCCACCACTCCGCGCCCGCGCTCCAGCACATCCACCAACGTGTCGCTCTGGGACCCTTCCAGGTGTACGTGGTGGGAGGCTGTGCAGCCAGGGGTGCGCGGTGGCAAGCGGCACTGACAAGATTGCCATCGTGGCAAGCGGTAGCGTCCCTCGCGGTCCCTTTTGCACTGTTTAGGCGACACAGACGGGCATTTAATGCCCTTGTCCCCTGCCGTCAGGGTTAGGTATGATACACTGTAGCAGGTAGCTATACCTACCGCAGCACCTTTACATTTTTACCCTTGTCTATGTTGCCACCTGTCCGTGACCCCTTGAGCATATAAAAGGAGGCCCATGCGCAACGTAGAGGGGGTGGGCTGGTTAGCGGGTCAGCTAGTTAGCTAGCTCGGAGAACACTCACGCTCGGTCTGGTTAGCCGCTGGTGTGTACTGTAGCACTCCGCGCTCCCGAGCAAGAACTCAATACAAACCACAAAGCAGGAGTAGGGTTTTACGCATCCGTGCGGCCCGAACCTGGGTAAACTGCTCGCGTGCCTCGCCTCGATCCGCTCTTTGCACGGCCTCCGCCCCCGCCGAACCAAAAGGGACTCGGCCCGCTGGTCCCATAGGTGTTCGTGGATCAGTCCCCCGACATCTTTGGCGCGCCAGGTAGGGGGCGTCGAGGTTGTGTGAACCAGATCCGGCATTCACGCGAGCGACATCTTCATCATCTTCATCGACATGCCGCCGAAGAAGAAGGTTTCGGAGGCAGCTGCTCTGTCTGCGCCGAACCCACCACCGCCAGAGCAAACGGCTGGTGGGGCGGACGCCGGCGGAAGAACGGGCGTCGACGAAGGAGCTCGCGGTGCTTCCAGGTCCAAGGACAAGGCTGCGCTGCCCATCGGCGGCGTGGCCGGCTCCCACAACGACCGGGCGCACTCCAAGACCTCGGCGTCCGTACATGCACCGCGCCCATCTCAGGAGGCGCGGGACCGGCAACGTCATGGTACCCACGGCACCATGCGTTTGCTGGACCAAGATCAAGCTGGTGGATCTCGGAGTGCTCAAGACCAGCATGCACACCAACGTGCTGGCACGAGCGAGGCACGGTCGCCTGGACGGGATACTGCTCCTTCTAACATAGTTAGAAGTCTGAGCATATCCGGCTCCTCGCACCGTTCGCCACCGCCACCCGCCACTACAGCAGAAGCTTTAGCGCGAGCTCAACTGCTCCTAGACTACCCTCCAGCGGCGGACAAGATCGACGACTGGAGGGCCACCATTCAGAGTCTCATCAGCCTCGCCAATGGCGACGCCCAATGGCAGCCGAGCACGTCGCAGCCGCAGCAAGTCAGCCAGGCACGAGCCGGTGGCGACAAGACCGGTGAGGGTGCAACCACTGTGCACTCTCCGCCCCGAAAGCCAAGATCGCCGACTCGCCGGATCCACCTCGACAGCGACTCCACCGCGTCATCAGATCCACGGGATCGTCGTGATCAGCGCCAAGTTTTTCACGAACGACAACAAGAAGACGCTCGTACTCGCATCGAGCACCGAAGAGAAGCGTGACGTTAATCAGACCAGCGCGCTGGGCCCTCTGTCGACATGCATGCGCCAGGGGAACCAGGCGACTTGCCGTACGCGGTAGGTTGCCCTGCGTTTACTCGTGAGCTGCGGCAAGTCCAGTGGCCCAGCACGAAGAACTTCAAGCCAGACGTACCAGAGAAGTACGACGGCAAGTCGCATCCGTCGGAGTTCCTCAGCATCTACACCATCGCGGTGAAGGCTGCCGGGGGACGGGACGACAAGATCCTTGCCAACTACTTCCCGCTGGTGCTCAAGCCCAACATCAGGTCCTGGCTCATGCACTTGCCGGACAACTCCATATCCTCCTGGGCAGACCTTTGCCATCAATTTGTCGGCGCCTTTACAGGTGGCCACAAACCTCATGGCCAAGAGAGTGACCTTCATCTGCTTGCCCAGAAGGAAGGAGAGCGCGCAAGTACATTCAGAGATTCAGCCGTGTACAGCACAACATCCCAGATATCCACCCTGTCGCGGTCATCAGCGCATTCCATCAGAACGTGCGTAACCGCAGGATGCGGGAGGAGATGGCGATGTGCAAGATCAGAGACGTCAGTGAGCTGTATGCCCTGGCCGACAAGTGTGCACGTGCTGAAGAAGGGAGGACACTCCCCGGAGAGAATACAGGAG
>NW_021168712.1:0-1194 GCF_002162155.2 Triticum dicoccoides
CACACATACGGACTCTAAAAATAGCCTATACTTATGTATTTCGAAATTACATGGGCCTGGCCCAATAATAAGGTGACGCAGCACCTAAAATAGCCTCGGGACGAAATTTATGAAGTGGCATCTTGTATATTTCGTCCAAGGCTTCATGCACCCATTATGGTGGCTTCAAAGTCCTGAAATCATCACTTGTAACTCCGTTCTTGTTCCCCTTGCGCATGCCATCATCTCCATGCTTGTTCTTGCTCCAATGTTCATCCTTCTCCAAGCTAGGCCCTTCATTTGTAAGCAAAACAAATGTATCCAATTTAGGCAGCATCATATTCTCATGAACATTAGAATCATTACCAAGAAACGAAAGTACCTGGTAATTTAGTTGGCGTGCACGAGCTCTAGTAATTGGTCCAGTATGTATAGCAGCAGGGGCTGTGGGTGTAACAATTGTATTGATGTCCTCATCATCGTCTCATGATCAGAATCATCTCCACCATGTTCTTCACGTGTAATAAGAGCCAATGTCTCCTCATCATAGTCACTAGCGGACTCATATCCACCATCCGCGGTAGCAATCATCACACGCGGAGATTTGCATTCTCTCGCATAATGACCTCCTCCCTTACAACGACGACAAATAATATCACTTGTGTGCCCTGTTGATGCCCTGGAAGAAGAAGAACTCTGTGCAGGCCCGGCAGGTGCGCTCTTGGCAGATAATGGTGGTTGTTCCTGTTTTCTTGTATCACGACTGTAGGAGGCACCTGATTGAGGTGCTCGTGCAGTTGAAGTAGAAGATGCACGCGGTGTCCATGATGAAGGTCGGCCTGCAGAAAAGTTAGTTCGCGCCAATGCTTGTCGATCCTGCACTTCACGTTCAGCTTTACAAGCAAGATGGAATAAACGAGTGATATTAGTATACTCCTTATAGTCTAGAATGGTCTGAATCTCTCTATTTAATCCACCCAGAAAACGTGCAAGCATAGCTTCATTCTCCTCAACAATACCACATCTAATCATGCCAGTTTGTAATTCCTGATAATATTCTTCTACAGAATTTTTTCCTTGTCTTAAGCGCTGTAATTTTTGAAGCAATTCACGTTGATAATATGGTGGAACCCAACGAGTACGCATAGCAGTTTTCAAAGCAGCCCAAGTAGCGGGAATAGGATATAATCTACAATGTTCAGACCACCATACACA
>NW_021168713.1:0-1406 GCF_002162155.2 Triticum dicoccoides
GGGTCGTGAGACCCGTACCTTCGTGTATGTTATGTATGGCTCCCTGAGCCTTAAATAAAGTACTTGTGTCGTAGAGTCATGTTGTGATGCTTGGTTGTATTTGCACATATCGAGCATATTGTGTGTATGATTGAAATGCTTGGTATGTGTGGGATCTGACTATCTAGTTGTTTATCTTTAGTAGCCTCTCTTACCGGGAAATGTCTCCTAGTGTTACCGCTGAGCCATGGTAGCTTGCTACTGCTCTGGAACACTTAGGCTGGCCGGCATGTGTCCTTCTTCGTTCCTGTGTCTGTCCCGTCGGGGAAATGTCACGCTTTGAGTACCGGAGTCCTGTTAGCCCGCTACAGCCCGGTTTACCGGAGTCCTGCTAGCCCAGTGCTACAGCCCGGACCCACTTGCTGATGACCGACACGTTCGAAGCTGGGTCATGGATGCCTGTCCCTGTAAGTCTGAGCCACTTTGGGTTTACGACTAGTCATGTCAGCCCGGGCTCTTTATCATATGGATGCTAGCGACACTATCATATACGTGAGCCAAAAGGCGCAAACGGTCCCGGGCAAAGGTAAGGCGACACCCGTGGGGATACCGTGCGTGAGGCTGCAAAGTGATATGAGGTGTTACCGGCTAGATCGATGTGCCATCGAGTCGGGGTCCTGACAGCGTTGGCATCAGAGCCGGACTGCCTGTAGGTTCTCCAAGCCAAACTGGTCGATGTTGAGTCTAGAAATTCTTTAGTTATATGTAGGGGAATTGTTTGTGGGTTGGAACGTAAGGCTCTTTTTACTCCTTTATCTTATGACATTCTGATCTGAGTCAGTCCATTCTTCCACCGGGGGTTAAGGAATTAGGACCTATTCTCTCTATCAGGATCACGTGTTACTAATCAGTAGTACCTTATAAGTTTGATGGATACAATCCTAGTTCAGTTCTACTACCACATTATGTTGTTAGAATGGATTCAGAACTTTGTTATGATGATGTTGAGGGTGTACGAAATCCTTTGTCAAATGTCTCAAAATCCTTCTTGAGCATTTACAGCTGTTATGCTGCCGAAATTTTGCTAGAAATTCTAATGCCCTTGCATTATGATTGTGCTTTCAGATGGCCACTCGCGACCTCAATCAAGTGGTTCGCCTGACTCGATGCCTAGATGTACCCGGCCATACTGCCAAGTTGGTCAGGGTAATGACTGAGGCTGGATACCGCTGGTATCCTGAGTACACGGTCGAAGAGCAATTCCGAGACTTTAATCAAAGCCAGTATCTCTGCACTGTCAGGATATTTCCATCTTATCCTGGATCCACCGAGCCTCTTCACTGCTCTTATGGACTCGGGGTTACTATTGAGATGGCTGTGCAGGACGCCGCCTACTCTATGATGACCATTATGCGAGTCAGATCTGG
>NW_021168714.1:0-1483 GCF_002162155.2 Triticum dicoccoides
CAATGATTATAAATATGGGCATCATGTTTGTGTCAAGTAGACCGACCCCTGCCTGCATGTACTAGTATTACTTCACACATCGACCGCTATCCAGCATGCATCTAGAGTATTAAGTTCATAAGAACGGAGTAACGCCTTAAGTAAGATGACATGATGAAGAGGGATAAACTCAAGCAATATGATGAAAACCCAATCTTTTTACCCTTGATGGCAACAATACAATACATGCCTCGCTACCCCTACTTTGTCACTGGGTGAGGACACTGCAAGATTGAACCCAAAACTAAGCACCTCTCCCATTGCAAGAAGAACCAATATAGTTGGCAAACCAAACCGATAATTCAAATAGAAATACAAAGATATTTAATTATGCATAAAAGAATTCAGAAAATACTCAAATAATATTCATAGATAATCTGGTAATAAATCCACAATTCATCGGATCTCGACAAATAGACCGCAAAGAATATTACATCGGATAGAACTCCAAGAACATCGAGGAGAACATTGTATTGAAGATCAAAGAGAGAGAAGAAGCCATCGAGCTACTAGCTATGGGCCCATAGGTCTGTGGTAAACTACTCACAATTCATCGGAAGAGCAATAAGGTTGATGCAGTTGCCCTCCATGATCGAATCCCCCTCCAGCAGGGTGCCGAAAAAGATCCCAAGATGGGATCTCACAGGAATAGAGGCTTGCGGTGGTGGAAAAGTATTTAGGTGGACGCTTCTGTTGGTTTGGGAATATTTTGGAATTTATAGTGCAAGAATTAGGGTTGGAGGAGTCCCGAGGGGCCCACAAGCCCTTAGGGCGCCCCCTAGGGCGCGCCTGGGAGGCTTATGGCCTCCTCGGCCATCTTCTAACCCCCTCTCCAAGTTCCGTGGATGTCTTCTGTTCCAAGAAAAATCATCGTAAAGTTTTATTTTGTTTGACTCCGTTTGGTATTCATTTTCTGTAAAACTAAAAAACAAGGAAAAATAAAAACTGGCATTGGATTCTGGGTTAATAGGTTAGTCCCAAAAATAATATAAAATAGCATATTAATGCATATAAAACATCTAAAACAGATAATATAATAGCATGGAGCAATAAAAAATTATAGATACGTTGGAGACGCATCAAGCATTCCCAAGCTTAATTCCTACATGCCCTAGAGAAGGTAAATGATAAAAATAGAATTTTTGATGTGAAATGCTACCTAACGTATTTATCCATGTAATCTTCTTTATTGTGGCATGAATATTCTGATCCATAAGATTCAAAACTGAATTAGATGAATGGTATTCTTAGCGAACCAAGGCATGACCACATGCATGCAAAGAAAGGCTAGCTCAACTTATTTTAAGTATTGCCCAACTATCTCCTCACGGGCTTGAATGTTGGAAGTGACAAAACATGGGACTGCCATTACCCCTCAAGCCCTACCATATGACGAATGTCATGTCGCACTCCATTGATCTCTATCATAAACTATCATCATCTG
>NW_021168715.1:0-1145 GCF_002162155.2 Triticum dicoccoides
TTCAATGAATCTAAAAAGATGTTAAATGTATTTCTAAAATATTCACCGGATATAAAAATATTCATTGTATGTTTAAAAACATTTCACCATCTATTTTCAAAATGTTCATCATATATTAAAAACAGTTCATAATACATGATTCACACAGACTGTTTACAGAAAAGGAATGACTTCACCTTGAATACAGGTCTAAGAAAGCATTTGAGATAACATCTAATTAAGGCTGCCATGGTACGTAGCAAGAAGCGAGCTACTAGCCATACATCCGAACAAGACAGACACACAAGGCATGGATGGCAGCAATGAGGATGGCAAGAAGGCAAGCACAGCTGATGTGCAGCCATGCCTGGTCAATTAACAAAACAGGGGCATAAGTTAAGATGGCGGCAAGGCCATCTCCCTCTCCCTCTCCCTCCCCCTCTCCCTCTCCCTCTCCCTCTCTCCCTCTCCCTCCCTCCCTCTCCCTCTCTCTATCTCTATCTCTCTCCCTCTCTCTCTCTCTCTCTCTCTCTCTCTCTCTCAAATTTGCTTCGCATTAAAGCACATATTTGCTTGACGTCTTTCTTTTTCTAAAACATTATAAAGTTGTTGGACTTTGTTGGTGTTTCTGAAACGGTATAAGACCCTACTTAATTTTTTATAGAAAATGTTGAGTGTGTATTCAAAAAATTTCAATGCTTCTAAAAGGATGTTAAATGTATTTTAAAAATATTCACCGTATGTAAAAATATTCATCGTATGTTAAAAACATTTCACCATCTATTTTTAAAATGTTCATACAATATTAAAAAGAGCTCAAAAAACATGAGTCGCACAAACTGTTTACAGAAAAGGAATGACTTCACCTTCAATACGGGTCTAAGAAAGCATCTGAGATAACACCTAATTAAGGCCGCCATGGTACGTAGTAAGAAGCGAGCTACTAGCCATACATCCAAACAAGACAGACACACAAGGCATGGATGGCAGCAATGAGGACGGCAAGAAGGCAAGCGCAACTGATGTGCAGCCATGCCTGGTCAATTAACAAAACAGGGGCAGAGGTTAAGATGGCGGCAAGGCCATCTCCCTCTCCCTCTCCCTCCCCCTCTCCCTCTCCCACTCTCCCTCTCCCTCTCTCCCTCTCCCTCCCTCTCTCTCTCTCT
>NW_021168716.1:0-2328 GCF_002162155.2 Triticum dicoccoides
GATACGCCGGGGAAGCAGCGCCTTGGTGTTTATCTTAGGGCTGTCTGCAGCCTAGAGCTACTGGCGCCCGATCTGGAGGTCGGCCGGGATTAAAGGGATGGCTTGGGGGCGCTACCAAGCACGGCGGTGGTGTGAGGTCGATGGGAGTGCGGGGCGGCGGAGGCACGGGTCTGGGCCGGTGGTCGCTGGCCGTTCGAGAAAGATCGTCAACAGTGACTGGCGGGAGGTAGACGAAGGCCATCTGCCCATTCCTTATAGATCGGACGGTTCATTAAAAAAATCGACTGACCTATTTATTTTCAGTCGACTGTTATCTTAGATATGACCACATGTGGTGGTGTGCTGGAGGAGTACCTGCATTTCCTGTGCTCATATATTACAAAATCATACGGAGTAGAATCTAATTTTGTTTGCCATGCAATGTTGTAGAGCTATCATATGTCTCCTATCATTTATTTTTCAGCCACCTGCTATCTGCTACTTTTACAGTGCACTAGTTCTGCACACACTTCACCCATACTCTCACTATTGTGTTTTTATGCAAGGGTATTTCAGACTCTCCTGCCGAAAGAGAAGCAGCGAAGAAAAGAGAGAAGTCGCTCCAGCTTCGAATGCTGGTAGGCAAGACACGTTACCACGCTATAAAGGGTGCAGTGTCAGCAGATGGAGACGGTAAACGTTGCTCTAGAGTTGATGACCTCGCTCGCAATGAACCACCATCCCAGGTGCTTGCTTTAACTTCGCAGTGTCATATGTGGTTGCATGTTCCATATGGTGTCTAGCTTATTTTCGAAAGGCCAAAGTCGGTCTTTATTAAGATAAGGAAAGATTTTTTACATGAACCACCATCCCGTGAGCACCAGGAGACAAATAGCTAGTCAGGGCACTGGCCGAGCCAATGACAAGCCCAGCAAAGACATGCATCACTTGGAAGCCAACTAAAAAGCCACAATGGTGGCGAAGCAGCCCGCCTCCCACCAGGCTCTCAGGTCCTAGATGATCATCTTCACCACTCCAGCCGGATGTCTAGCTTGTATTGCTTCCAATTTGGTTAAATTGCATCTGCTTAGCTTACACACTATACCTTTGAATATGACATGCCTTTTTGTTTTTGGTACATACTAGTACATCTGTGTATTAACCATGTTCTTACATCAAACTAATGTTCTTGTGTATCCCTCATCAATCACTTATGACGAGGCAGGCAGGCAAGGGGACTACTCCTCATTTAAAGAATGTAGCATCGGCCTCCCGACATGATTCTCAAGAAACAAAAATGCTAGATGAAGATAGTGAAAGTAGCTCTGTAGTTGATTACAACATTTACCCTACACTAGCATTGCAGGCGCTTGCTCTAACTTGGTAGCGTGATATGTGGTTGCATGTTGCATATGGTGTCTAGATTGTAATTCTTCAAATCTGGTTAAACTGCATGTGCTAGTCTGCTTAGCTTATACTCCTGTAAATGTGACATTATACCTGTTAATGTGACATGCCTTCCTATATTTAGTACATAGTACATCTGTCTATTAAGCATGTCCTTACATAAAACTATTTTTTTATCCCGCGTCAATCAATATGATGAGACACCTTTAGTACATGCAGTGCGATATTAGTTGCATCTTTCATATGATTTATAGCATGCACTGCTTCTAATTTGTTGAAATTCCATTTATGATGGGACGCTTTTAACTTGGCAGACATATTGGTTGCATCTTTCATGTGGTGTCTAGCTTGCATTGCTTCTTATTTGCTGGAATGGTTTCTGCTTAGTTTACACAAACAGTTATGAACATGCCATGCCGTCCCGTTTTTCGTACATATTCCATCCTGGTATCATGTGTTTGCCTTACATCAAAGTAGTGATTGTCAGTATCATGCATCAATGAGTTCTGAAGAGAGAATTTTATTGCTTTTTCTTGTCGGTTTTACTTGACAATTCAAAATCAATAAAGAGGAAGGAAGTTAGCAAGGCAGCGGATAAAGGTGCTCCTTCCAAACGGAGGGCCTCTACAGTTTCTACTCCTCCACACCCCCAAGATGATTTCTAAGACAACACATGCATAGACACTCAACAAAGCTGTGTTTATGATGAGCGCGTCTCCCCTAGTGCAGCATCCCTGGTGCTCCCTCTAACTTGGCTCTGTTATATGTGGTTGCATGTTATGTGTGATGTCTAGCTTGTATTGCTTCTAATTTTGTTGAATTCCATCTGCTTACTTTACACATTATACTTGAATAGGACACATGTTCCTATTTCTAGAACATACAATATCTGTCTATCACACCATGTTCTTACATAAAATTACTACTATTGTGTAACCTGCA
>NW_021168717.1:0-3314 GCF_002162155.2 Triticum dicoccoides
TGCCGAGGGCACAAGATCGTAGCTGAGGTAACAAGCTAAACGTCGAAGCCCAAGCGGAACTACTAGCGAGACTGAAGTCTCTCTGCAAAAACATAAAATAGGCAAACGTGAGTACAAATGTACCCAGCAAGACTTACATCAGAACTAACTACATATGCATCATTATCAACAAAGGGGGTGGTGGAGTTTAGCTGCAGCAAGCCAGCTTTGACTCAGCGGCTATCCTGAACTACGACTGCAAATAACTCTTTTGAGGTGGCGCACACGAGTCCACATATTCACCATATCAATACACCAGTATGGATCCGCTCCCGTCTCCCTACGAGAACGCCATCCATAGCACTCACGCTTATCTTGCGTATTTTAGAGTATCCACTTTCACTTGTCTATGAACTATGCAAGTGGTCCAAGTTTCCATATCCGAGGAATCCGGCTATTCGAATAGATAATGATAACCCTGCAGGGGTGTACTTCTTCACACACGCTCCCGCCACTTATCGCCCTGTACACGTCATGTACCTCGGCAACCTTCAAGCGGAAGCCGGGCGAGGGAGTCGGCCACGACCTGACTAACCGAACAAGTCTCTAGTCCAGGTTTATCGCCTATTCGGGTTCCATCTACAAGGAGATCCGGCCGGGGTGTCGCTCACGGCCCCAAACGATGTGAGCAGGGTTCCCAAGCCCACCATCCGGGTGCCACTTGGTACACCGTGCCACTGTGCCTAGTCTGTCCCAAGCCCACCTGTACCGGGCGCCACTTGGTAGACTACTAACACTACCTACAAACACTAGAAACTAGTTGCAACTCCTGGACAGAGATCATGTTGATTAATAAGTCGAGAGAGTCAATTAAGGATCCCAATGTGTGGTAGTAGCTGTTCATGGATCACAAACACAGAACTCAGTTCCTGAGGACGGCGGCGATGAGACAACCCACCATGTACTCCTACATGGCGTCTCACCGCTACCTTTACCAAATCGTGTTCACACACTTAGCTCACACACAGTAGGACATGTTCACACACCTCTGATTCATCCCCGATGAATCAGACCTGACTCAACTCTAAGCAGTAGCAGGCATGACGAACAAGCATGAATGAGTAGGCACATCAGGGCTCAAACAACTCCTACTCATGCTAGTGGGTTTCATCTATTTACTGTGGCAATGACAGGTCATGCAAAGGATAAAGGGGTTCAGCTACCGCAGCAAGTAACAAATATGTCGTTGTTGTCCTAATGCAGTAAAAGAGAGCAGGAGCGAGAGAGTGGGATTTTATCGGAATGAACAAGGGTTTTTGCTTGCCTGGCACTTCTGAAGATAACATTGAGTCTTCATCAGTGTCAACGATCACAACGTCGGAACATCGTCTACCGGGAGGGAACAGATACCGCCAACAAAGAAGAAATACAATCAATGCAATGCACAATATGATGCATGCTCATGACATGGCAATATGAATGTGTTTTGAGCTAATGCAATTAGCAACAGATTAAATGAAGTTGGTTTGAATACAAGATTCAAATTCAAACTCCATATGTGATTATTTAAATGACATTTAACTGAATTGTCCTAAACAGTGGTCATAAGTTGTTCTAACATGCATGAAAATGGTACAGATGGATAGATTGGATTTTTCTGATGATTTTTCATATATAAATTATCTCATTCTGACTTACGGTTGATTTTCTATGATTTATTGAAGTTTAGGGCATTTTCTGAATTTTCCTGAATAATAATAAATCCAGAAAATGATTTATGGCGTCAGCACCACGTCACTGTGACGTCAGCAGAGTCAACTGGGCGGGTCCAGGTCAAACCTGACGTGTGGGGGCCACACGTCAGTGTCACAGGGCTGCTTAGCTCACTGACAGGTGGGACCAAGTCAACGGCCACGTCAGCGTAGTTAACACCCACGCGTGGGCCCACCGGGGTTAGTTAAATTAAACAGAAGATGTAATTTGTGTTAATTAGGGCGTGGGGCCCATTAGTCAGTGGCCTAGGGGGTTGGTTAGTGCGTCATTAGCGTTTAATGACGTCGCCACGTCACCAGCCACCGGAGTGTCGCCGGCGACGACCACGACCGACAGCGGAGGTGCACCGTGCGCTCGCTACGGAGCACCATTTGACGTGCGGTTTGCTCCTACGGGTTCCTGGGAGGAAGGCGCATCTAAAGAGATAAGCGACAGCAGCTGGGGTGGCCGGAGCTGCCGGCGGCGAGCTCTTTTGCGGCTGCCGGAGTTCGGCTATCGACGGAAACCATGCCACAGAGCACGGGAGGAGCAGCAGTTGGGTGATTTGAGCTCCTTTGGATGCACTGAGCGCGTTGGCGGGCTCATAAGCAAGCGGCGACGGCTGTGGCCGCGACGGCGCCATGGCCGGCGGCGAGGGATTCTCGGGCAAGGTGGTGGGGCTAGCTAGAGTGCGCAAACAGGAAAAGGATGAGAAGGGGAAGATGCGGTAGCTCACAGGGAGGCTGGAGAGCGGTTCAGCGGGCTCGGGGACGCGTCGGAGATGGCGAATCGGCGCGCAGCATTCGGCGGCCGTGCGTGAAGAAGACGGCTCGATGACCGCGATGCAGGGAGTCCGAGGTCGCTTGACTCGGCGGAGAGGATGAGGGCGAGGTAGCCGAGCTACGGGGCACGCCGAGGGGTCGAGGGGGAGGCTCTGGGTGTGGCAACAGCGAGCGGTGGCGATGAGCTCTGCTCGGGCTGCGCGAGAGAGAGAGCTGAGGAGGGGGAAGGGATCGAGAGAGAGCATAGAGCGAGGGGAGAGACAGAGGGGGCTACGGGCGTATCCAGACGCGTCGGGGCGCCTCGGTGGCAAGCAGGAGGTGGCCAGGGCGGCGTCGGTGCTCGCCACCGAGCTGCTTCGGTGCGAGGGGAGGAAGACGACAGGAAAAAGGGTGGGCTGGGCCGCGCTGGGCCGGTCCTGTTGGGCCACCAGGTGGGCTTCACAGGTAAGTCTCCAGGTATGTGCTCTGTTTTATATTTCTGTTCTGTTTTCTTTTATTTAATCTTTTGCCACTATTTTGAATTTAAAATAATTCAAACAATGCCAAAAACTCCTCTGAATATTTTTATTTTGCTAGATGGACTTTTCCAAAAGTTCATAAAATATTTCAGGGGTATTTGAAATTATATTCTAATTATATGAATATAATTCAAATTCAAATAGCTAATGAATTAAATTCAAAGTCCCAAAAATAAATCCTTAAAAATGTTCAATATTTTGGTTGGGACCAGAACCCTTGCCAAAATTTATCAAACATTTAAGGAGAGCATTTTGGAACAAATGAATGAGATTTTAGGGTTTT
>NW_021168718.1:0-1313 GCF_002162155.2 Triticum dicoccoides
TTAAGGAATGCTGTTTTGACGTCCATCTGCCATATCTCATAATCATAGTATGCGGCAATTGCTAACATGATTCGGACGGACTTTAGCTTCACTACGGGAGAGAATGTCTCGTCGTAGTCAATCCCTTGAACCTGTCGATAACCCTTAGCGACAAGTCGAGCTTTATAGATGGTAACATTACCATCCGCGTCCGTCTTCTTCTTAAAGATCCATTTGTTTTCTATCGCTCGCCGATCATCGGGCAAGTCTGTCAAAGTCCATACTTTGTTTTCATACATGGATTCTATCTCGGATTTCATGGCTTCAAGCCATTTGTTGGAATTCGGGCCCGCCATTGCTTCTTCATAGTTCGAAGGTTCATTGTTGTCTAACAACATGATTTCCAGGACAGGGTTGCCGTACCACTCTGGTGCGGAACGTGTCCTTGTGGACCTATGAAGTTCAGCAGTAACTTGATCCGAAGTACCTTGATCATTATCATGGTTTTCCTCTTCAGTTGGTGTGGGCATCACAGGAACGGTTTCCTGTGCTGCGTCACTATCCCGCTCAAGAGGTAGTACTTCATCGAGTTCTACTTTCCTCCCACTTACTTCTTTCGAGAGAAACTCTTTTTCCATAAAGCATCCGTTCTTGGCAACAAAGATCTTGCCTTCGGATCTTAAGTAGAAGGTGCACCCTACAGTTTCCTTAGGGTATCCTATGAATACGCATTTTTCCGACTTGGGTTCGAGCTTTTCAGGTTGAAGTTTCTTGACATAAGCTTCGCATCCCCAAACTTTTAGAAACGACAGCTTAGGTTTCTTTCCAAACCATAATTCTTACGGTGTCGTCTCAACGGATTTAGACGGTGCCCTATTTAAAGTGAATGTAGCTGTCTCTAGAGCGTATCCCCAAAATGATAGCGGTAAATCGGTAAGAGACATCATAGACCGCACCATATCCAATAGAGTGCGATTACGACGTTCGGACACACCGTTTCGCTGAGGTGTTCCAGGCGGCGTGAGCTGTGAAACGATTCCACATTTCTTTAAGTGTGTACCAAATTCGTGACTTAAGTATTCTCCTCCACGATCTGATCGTAAGAATTTTATCTTTCGGTCACGTTGATTCTCCACCTCATTCTGAAATTCCTTGAACTTTTCAAAGGTCTCAGACTTGTGTTTCATTAAGTAGACATACCCATATCTACTCAAGTCATCTGTGAGAGTGAGAACATAACGATATCCTCCGCGAGCCTCAATGCTCATTGGACCGCACACATCGGTATGTATGATTTCCAACAAGTTGGTTGCTCGCTCCATTGTTCCGGAGAA
>NW_021168719.1:0-8664 GCF_002162155.2 Triticum dicoccoides
GCGCACGTGCGATATGTTTGTCACAAGGCGCAAAAAATAATTATAAAAGGAATGCAACACGAGGACTTCCCAGGAGGTCACCCATCCTAGTACTACTCTCGCCCAAGCACGCTTAACTTCGGAGTTCTGATGGGATCCGGTGCTTTAGTGCTGGTATGATCGCATCCGACATGTTTCCCCGTCTTCGTCCCTTATGCTTGCCACTCCCAGGTCCGCTCCAAAGACGATTCTACATTCTCACTACCATTACAACCGTTCCCTAACAATGGATAATGTCCTATACTACTTACTCTCCCGCTCAATCACGGAGACGAGTTTTCCACGGTTTCCACCCCTCCCTCCATACCGCAGCAACACAAGTTTTTTCCACCCCTTTCAGAAAGCGCTCTTCGCGCCACAAAGCCGCCCCAAGACGCGCGAGCAATGAGCATCGAGCTTAAACATATCGCAAACGTCAAAAGTAATATAACGGGATTAATATATATCGCGCACGTGCGATATGTTTGTCACAAGGCGCAAAAAATAATTATAAAAGGAATGCAACACGAGGACTTCCCAGGAGGTTACCCATCCTAGTACTACTCTCGCCCAAGCACGCTTAACTTCGGAGTTCTGATGGGATCCGGTGCTTTAGTGCTGGTATGATCGCATCCGACATGTTTCCCCGTCTTCGTCCCTTATGCTTGCCACTCCCAGGTCCGCTCCAAAGACGATTCTACATTCTCACTACCATTACAACCGTTCCCTAACAATGGATAATGTCCTATACTACTTACTCTCCCGCTCAATCACGGAGACGAGTTTTCCACGGTTTCCACCCCTCCCTCCATACCGCAGCAACACAAGTTTTTTCCACCCCTTTCAGAAAGCGCTCTTCGCGCCACAAAGCCGCCCCAAGACGCGCGAGCAATGAGCATCGAGCTTAAACATATCGCAAACGTCAAAACTAATATAACGGGATTAATATATATCGCTGTCAGGACCCCGACTCGATGTCACATCGATCTAGCTGGTAACACCTCATATCACTTTGCGGCCTCACGCACGGTATCCCCACGGGTGTCGTCTTACCTTTTCCCGGGACCGTTTGCGCCTTTTGGCTCACGTATATGATAGTGTCGCTAGCATCCATATGATAAAGAGCCCGGGCTGACATGACTAGTCGTAAACCCAAAGTGGCACAGACTTACAGGGACAGGCATTCATGACCCAGCTTCGAACGTGTCGGCCATCAGCAAGTGGGTCCAGGCTGTAGCACTGGGCTAGCAGGACTCCGATAAACCGGGCTGTAGCGGGCTAACAGGACTCCGGTACTCAAAGCGTGACATTTCCCCGAAGGGACAGACACAGGAACGAAGAAGGACACATGCCGGCCAGCCTAAGTGTTCCAGAGCAGTAGCAAGCTACCATGGCTCAGCGGTAACACTAGGAGACATTTCCCGGTAAGAGAGGCTACCAAAGATAAACAACTAGATAGTCAGATCCCACACATACCAAGCATTTCAATTATACACACAATATGCTCGATATGTGCAAATACAACGAAGCATCACAACATGACTCTATGACACAAGTACCTTATTTAAGGCTCAGTGAGCCATACATAACATACACAAAGGTACGGGTCTCACGACCCCACATACAAGTCATACAGTCATACAAACCAGCAGCGGAAGTAACTTGTCTGAGTACAGACAACTAATAAAATAAAAGAGGCTTGGAAAGCCTAGCTATACTACGTGGTCCATCACAAGCTCAGGGTCACCACCTGGGTCTTTAGCCTACTCGTTGATGTCAACGTCTACATAGAACCCATCAGAAGGGGTTGCAGCGTCTTCTGTAAAAATGTAGATTATAGCAACATGAGTACAAAGGTACTCAGCAAGACTTACATCAGATCCTACATACATGCATGTTATCAAGAAGGGTTGGTGGAGTTATTGCAGCAAGCCAGCTTTGACTCTTGGCTAGACTATCCTACGAGACTCCAACTTGAAATGGTTTTGCGCACACGAGTCCACTACTCACCAATTCAATACACTACCGAGGATCCACCTCCGTCTTCCTACGGAAGAGCCATCCTCGGCACTCACACTCATCTTGAGGCTTTTAACAGTTTCCATTTACTTGTCTATGAACTGTATAGGCAACCAAGTAGTCCTTTACCGCGGACGCGGCTATTCGAATAGATCATGTTAACCCTGCAGGGGTGTACTTCTTCATACACGCTCTCACCACTTACCGTCGTTTACACGACATGTACTCGGCAACCTTCAAGCGGAAGCCCAACGTGGGTGTCGGCCACGACCTACCTAATCACCTAAGCCTCCAGTCCAGGTTTATCGCCTATTCAGGTTCCATCCGCAGGGAGTCCGGCCGAGGTTTCCCATACGGCCCCGAACGATGTGAACAGGGTTCCCGAGATACCTAACGGGTATTCGGTACACCGTGCCACGTACCTACCGCATCACAGCCCACCCCTACGGTCAGCGCTGTCCACGGCCTCCAGTAGGCTACAAACACCAGAAACTACTTGCAACTCCTGGACGGAGAACTAGGGTGAATAAGAAGCCGAGAGGGTCCAGTGGTTTCGGGCCCAATGCATGGTAGTAGCTGATTCTTAAATCACACATACAGATCTCAGTGCTTAAGGTCGGCTTCAATGAAACAACCCACCATGTACTCCTACATGGCCTCTCATCGATACCTTTACCAAATCGTGTTCACCACACCACTCTCATTACCGACATAAACATTTCACTCTAGCCCATCACCCAGATGAACCAGACCTGACACGACTCTAAGCATAGCAGGCATAGCAAGGTAGGAACAACACATACATATGGCTCAATCAACTCCTACACATGCTAGTGGGTTTCATCTAGTTACTGTGGCAATGACAGGTCATGCAGAGGAAATGGGTTCAACTACCGTAGCACACAGCAGTTTGAAACGCGTTGTCTTAATGCAGTAAAAGAGAGCAGAAGCGAGAACATGGGATTGTATCGATATGATCAAATGGTTGGTTGCTTGCCTGATGGTTCGATGCACTGATACGGTTCTTCGTTAGGGTAATCACGGTACTCCTCGGAGGCAGAACCTGTCGCAAAGGACACCGATACACAACCATCACCAAACAATGTGCAACAATATGATGCATGCATGAAACATAGCAATATGAGTGTGTTGGGCTAATGCAACTAAAACCAGAAGGGTTTGAACAAATTTGAATCATAGATTCAAATTTCAAACTCAAACATGGCCTCTTAAAGTGCTTTTCCTTGTTCTGCTTGAAACATCAATTTAACTTGTTTGATCATGCATGAAAATAGTACAGATGGATAGATTGGATTTTTCTGATCATTTTTCATATATAATTTGTCCAATTTGGAGTTACAGAATAAAAGTTATGAATTTTTGAAGTTTAAATAATATTCTGGAATTTCCTGATTTAAATTAAATCCAGAAATTATAGTTATTGCGCCAGCATGACGTCAGCATGACGTCAGTAGTCAACTGCGGCTGGCTGGGGTCAAACCTGACGTGTGGGGGCCACACGTCAGTGACAGGGGGGGTTTAACAGGGTTAAATTAATCCTAATTAGGGATTAGTGGCGCTGGGGCCCACTGGTCAGTGTCAGGGGGTTAACTAACAGTGGTTAGCGCTAATCCTAATTAGCTACAGGGCTGGGCCCACCTGTCAGGGACTCAGGGGGGTCCTGCCGTGGTCAAAGTGGGTCAAACCCACCGGCGACGTGACGGCGATGCAGGGCTTCCGGAGGCCCGTGGAGCGGTGGGGAGGAAGAGGGGGTTGTGGCGGAGCTTCTGAGCTAGTCGGGGGAGCGAGGGGTGGCCGGAGACGGCTGCTATGGCGAACGGCGGCGACGGTGGTGTTCGGCCGTGTGAGAGAGAGAGCGAGGGAGAGGAGGGAAGAGCCAAGGGCGAGTGAGAGAGAGCAGGGGGGAGGCGTGGCGTCGTCCGGGGCATCGAGCGAGGAGGGGAGGGCAGGCAGGCAGGGAGAGAGGTGGCGTGGCGCGGTGGCGCGCGCGCGCGCCGGCCACACTCCCCTCCCTCTGTCGAGGACGAAGACGACAGAGGAGGGAGGTGGGCTGGGTCGGCTGCTGGCTGGGCCGGCCAGCTGGCTGGGCTGCACAGGGAGGAGCCCAGGTAAGCTTCTCCCTTTTATTTTTTTCTGTTTTCTAATTTCTGACATTTGTTTTGATTTAAATAATATATTAAATCATTTATTTAACTTATGCCAATTTTTGCAGGGGCTAGATATATTATTTCAGAGCTCCTTTATAAATGGCATAATATTTGGACATATATTAATATATATAATTAATATATTTCCAAAGCAAATATTTATGCATTAATTCCAAATGCCCAAAATAAATACCTATGAGCTCTTAAAAATATTGGTTTGATTATTATCTCTGTCCAATATTTTCAGAGAGCAACATGAGCATTTTCTTGGACCCTTTTGGAGAAATTTTTATTTGGGTCATTTTCAAAAAGATTCTGAGGGTTTCACAGATCCCCATTTCAAGTTTCTGATGAAAGAGTAAACATGATGCAACACTCTAATGCATGACTAGCTAGGGTGTGACAACTCACCCCCACTCAAAAGAATCTCGTCCCGAGATTTGGGTTCCTCCGGGAAGAAGGCGGGGTACTCGAGTCGAAGACGATCCTCCCTTTCCCAAGTTGCTTCATCCTCAGAATGGTGCGACCATTGTACTTTGAGGAACTTGATGTTCTGACGTCGGGTGATACGTTCGGCCTGATCGAGGATACGAACGGGGTACTCTCGATATGTAAGATTATCTTGGAGATCAAGCGTTTCGTGGTCCACTTCACGGATAGGATCCGAGAAGCAACGCCTGAGTTGAGAAACGTGGAAGACATCGTGGACTCTGGAGAGATGCGGAGGTAGTTCCAACTGGTAGGCAACTTCTCCTCGTTTGGCGAGAATGCGAAAAGGTCCAATGTAACGAGGAGCCAATTTGCCTTTGATACCGAAACGATGGGTTCCCTTCAGAGGGGTGACCCGAAGATAAGCCTTCTCGTCAACCTCGAAAGTCGTAGCCTTATGCTTTCGGTCATATTGACTCTTTTGACGGGATTGGGCTGTTTTCAACTTTTCACGAACGATGCGAACTTGTTCTTCTGCTTCCTGAATCATATCCGGGCCAAAGAATTGTCTTTCCCTGGTCTCTGACCAGTTAAGGGGTGTTCGACACCGTCGTCCATAGAGAACTTCAAAAGGGGCTTTACCCAAGCTAGATTGATAGCTGTTGTTGTAAGCGAATTCGGCAAATGGAAGGCACTTCTCCCAGTCCATTCCGAATGAGATAACAGAGGCTCGAAGCATGTCTTCTAGAATTTGGTTGACGCGTTCCACTTGACCACTCGACTGAGGGTGGAAAGCGGTGCTAAAGGAGAGACGAGTTCCCATAGCATTTTGGAAACTTTCCCAAAATCGAGAGGTGAAAAGACTTCCTCGATCCGAGTTAATTTCCAAAGGAACACCATGGAGGGACACTATTCGGGAGATGTATAAGTCTGCCAGCTGACTAGCAGTTATGCTCTCACGAACAGGTAAGAAATGGGCTACTTTGGAAAGACGATCGACCACGACGAAAATAGCATTATTCCCTCTCTTGGTCCTGGGAAAACCGGTAATGAAATCCATACCAATTTTATCCCATTTCCATTCAGGAATAGCTAAGGGTTGAAGGGTGCCAGCAGGCCGTTGATGTTCTGCTTTTACACGACGACAAACGTCGCAATTAGCAATATACTGAGCAATTTCTCTTTTCATCCTAGTCCACCAGAACCTCTGGCGTAGGTCCTGATACATCTTAGTACTACCGGGATGAATAGTGAGAGGAGATTCATGAGCTTCCTTAAGGATCAAACGCCTCAGGTTCCGCACTTTGGGAACCACTAGTCGATTCCCGAAGTATACGACCCCTTGATCATTAATGGAGAAGCAATTCGCAATTCCTTTCTGAATGTTTCTCTTGATGCGGGAGATTCCCGGATCTACCTTCTGTGCTTTGATAATCTGATCCGTAAGGGTAGGTTTTGCCACCAAGGTGGAAAGAAAACCTTGAGGAACAATGTGAAGGTTAAGCTTCCGAAATTCCTCATGGAGAAGCGGTTGACTTTGTTGTAACATCAGGTTGTTACAATAAGATTTACGACTTAGCGCATCAGCCATGACGTTGGCTTTCCCTGGGGTGTAGGTTATCCCTAAATCGAAGTCTGTGATCAACTCAACCCAACGTCTTTGCCTGAGGTTCAGATCCGGTTGGGTGAAAATGTACTTCAGACTTTGGTGATCAGTGAATATTTCACAACGGTTACCGAGGAGGTAATGTCGCCAGGTCTTAAGTGCATAGACTACGGCTGCAAGCTCTAGATCATGAGTGGGATAATTCTCGTCATGTGGGTGCAATTGTCCTGAAGCGTAGGCAATCACATGTCGATCTTGCATAAGGATGCAACCTAGTCCTTGTCGCGAGGCGTCGCAGTAGATAACAAAGTCTTTGGAGAAGTCTGGCGGTACCAGTACGGGAGCAGAAGTCAGGCGTCTTTTCAGTTCCTGAAAGCTGTGCTCACATTGTGGAGTCCACTCGAACTTCTTATCTTTCTTGAGGAGTTCGGTTAGAGGTTTAGCAACTTTGGAGAAGTTCTCGACAAAGCGACGACAATAGCTCGCTAAGCCCAGAAAACTCCAAACTTGCTTGACCGATTCAGGTGGAGTCCAATTAAGGACGGCTTGAACTCGCTCAGGGTTAACAGCAATACCTTTACCAGATATTACATGACCCAGATAGGTCACTTCTGGCAACCAGAATTCACATTTAGAAAATTTGGCATAAAGGCGATGCTCTCGAAGTTTCTGCAACACTAGCCTTAGATGTTCGGCATGTTCTTCCTCGTTCTTGGAGTAGATGAGTATATCATCGAGGTAAACCACGACGAATTTATCCAAATACTCCATGAAGATTGAGTTCATTAACCGAGAAAAGGTGGCTGGAGCGTTGGTTAAACCGAAGGACATGACGGTGTACTCGTATTGGCCATAACGAGTAACAAAGGCCGTTTTAGGGATGTCCCCGTTTCTGATTTTGATTTGATGGTAGCCCAACCTCAAATCCATCTTGGAGAAGACTGAGGATCCAGCGAGCTGATCATACAGGTCGTTGATCCTGGGAAGCGGATATTTGTTCTTGATTGTGACCAAATTGACAGGTCGGTAATCTACAACCATCCGGTCCGTACCATCCTTCTTCTTGACGAATAGGACGGGGCAAGCCCACGGAGATGAACTAGGGCGGATGAAACCCTTTTTCAAGGATTCATCGAGTTGTTTCTTAAGCTCGGCTAGTTCTAGGGGTGCCATCTTATAGGGTCTTCTAGCAATCGGAACGGTTCCTGGAATGAGGTCTATTACGAACTCAACATCCCTGTCAGGTGGAACACCTGGCAATTCCTCTGGAAAGACATCCGGGAAGTCACGGACTACCGGAACGTCCTCAAGGTCTGGCAAAGGGCTGGCGTTAAGAGAATATAATTGTCTCTTGGCTATTCGGGTCAAGACATTGACTATCTTCCCCGAAGGATGGGTGAGTTGAACAGTCCTAGAGAAGCAATCAATTTGGGCATGATGAGCTGACATCCAGTCCATACCCAGAATGATATTAATATCTGAAGATTTAAGGGCTATCAAAGATGCGAGGAAAACAAGTCTGTCGACTTGGATTTCGTTTCCATGGCTTACTCTAGAAGTTTGCCATTTGGATCCCGGAGTTTGGATTACCATAGAGGTTGGCATATCACCGAATGCGATGTTATGCAAGCGAGCATAATTTTCAGATATAAAAGAATGAGAGGCTCCTGTATCGAAAAGAACAGATGCCGGGTGGCAATTAACAAGAAGCGTACCGAGAACGACGTTGGGATCCTCTTGAGCTTCTTCGGCAGAGATACAGTTGACATGGCCACGTGAAGCGGTGACCGGTTTAGCATGAAACACTTTCCCTGTCGGCTTGCCACGGCCAACAGCTTTAGCAGATTGATTGGGGTTGGTCTAGGGGCATTCACGCATATAGTGACCAGATTCCCCACACTTGAAACAAGTCACGGAACTGGTACGTGGAGGAGCATTATTGGTTGGACCTCCATAGGGCTTGGCCCGTGCAGACTGTTGAACGGGGCGAGGCGCCTGGAAAGATGGCCTCGGTGTGAACCTGGGTGGCAGGGCGGTGTTGGGTACCCACACGCGGCGCTTCTGAGGACCAGCACCGGATGAGGAACCCATATCACGTCCATGCTTGCGTGTTGCGTCATAGTCAGTCTGACCAGTTTCAGCACTGATGGCTTTGTTGACAAGTTTCGAAAAAGATGTGCACTCATGCAGACGGAGGTCGCGGCGAAGCTCAGGACTAAGGCCCTTACGGAACCTTGCTTGCTTCTTGGCGTCAGTAGACACTTCCTCAGTTGCATATCGTGCGAGATTACCAAACTCCCTGCTATAGGCATCCACAGAAAGTCGGCCTTGGGTGAAACTGCAAAATTCTTCACGTTTACGGTCCATGAGACCCTCCGGAATGTGATGTTCATGGAAAGCCTCGCTGAACTCAGCCCAAGTAGT
>NW_021168720.1:0-1198 GCF_002162155.2 Triticum dicoccoides
AATGGGATCGAGCGTGTTGGGCTATGTGGTGCACCCCTGCAGGGAAGTTAATCTATTCGAATAGCCGTGATCTTCGGTAACAGGACGACTTGGAGTTGTACCTTGACCTTATGACAACTAGAACCGGATACTTAATAAAACACACCCTTCCAAGTGCCAGATACAACCGGTGGTCGCTCTACCTCAGGGATATGAGGAGGGGATCGCCGGGTAGGATTATGCTATGAGATGTTACTTGGAGATGCTACTTGGAGGACTTCGACCTACCCTCTTCTGCCTGTTGCAAGACGAAGGTGACCAGAAGCGTAGTCTTCGACAGGATTAGCTATCCCCCTCTTATTCTGGCATTCTGCAGTTCAGCCCACTGATATGGCCTCCTTACACATATACCCATGCATATGTAGTGTAGTTCCTTGCTTGCGAGTACTTTGGATGAGTACTCACGGTTGCTTTCTCCCCCCTTTCCCCCTTTCCCTTCCTTCTGGTTGTCGCAACCAGATGCTGGAGTCCAGGAGCCAGACGCCACCGTTGATGACGACCCCTACTACACCGGAGGTGCCTACTACTACGTGCAGCCCGCTGACGACGACCAGGAGTAGTTTAGGAGGATCCCAGGCAGGAGGCCTGCGCCTCTTTCGATCTGTATCCCAGTTTGTACTAGCCTTCTTAAGGCAACTTGTTTAACTTATGTCTGTACTCAGATATTGTTGCTTCCGCTGACTCGTCTATGATCGAGCACTTGTATTCGAGCCCTCGAGGCCCCTGGCTTGTATTATGATGCTTGTATGACTTATTTGTATTTGTAGAGTTGTGTTGTGATATCTTCCCGTGAGTCCCTGATCTTGATTGTACACATTTGCGTGCATGATTAGTGTACGATTGAATCGGGGGCGTCACAAGTTGGTATCAGAGCCGACTGCCTGTAGGAATCCCCTTTCCAACTCCTTGGCCGAAGTCGAGTCTAGACGTTACAAAAACTTTTACTAACTTGGCTGTGAGCCTTACGGGCCCACGTCGCCATCGGGTGGTACTAGGATCTTTTACTCCTCAACCTTTACTCTGGGACTCTGAACTCTTTTCTACTCGGGTTAAACGAAATTACTAACTCTGACTTTAGGATCCCGTTACCACGTTCACCCCAAAGTTGGATAAGCCATAGTTATTTTGCAGGATAGCATTTTGAATAGTGCCCGTGTTG
>NW_021168721.1:0-1074 GCF_002162155.2 Triticum dicoccoides
AGTTATCGGCAACTGGCAGGAGCCATATGGTTGTCGCTTTATTGTATGCAATGCAATCGCGATGTAATGCTTTACTTTATTACTAAATGGTAGTGATAGTCGTGGAAGCATAAGATTGGCGAGACGACAACGATGCTACGATGGAGATCAAGGTGTCGCGCCGGTGACGATGGTGATCATGACGGTGCTTCGGAGATGGAGATCACAAGCACAAGATGATGATGGCCATATCATATCACTTATATTGATTGCATGTGATGTTTATCTTTTTATGCATCTTATCTTGCTTTGATTGACGGTAGCATTATAAGATGATCTCTCACTAAATTATCAAGAAGTGTTCTCCCTGAGTATGCACCGTTGCAAAAGTTCTTCGTGCTGAGACACCACGTGATGATCGGGTGTGATAGGCTCTACGTTCAAATACAACGGGTGCAAAACTGTTGCGCACGCAGAATACTCAGGTTAAACTTGACGAGCCTAGCATATGCAGATATGGCCTCGGAACACGGAGACCGAAAGGTCGAGCGTGAATCATATAGTAGATATGATCAACATAATGATGTTCACCGATGAAACTACTCCATCTCACGTGATGATCGGATATGGTTTAGTTGATTTGGATCACGTGATCACTTAGAGGATTAGAGGGATGTCTATCTAAGTGGGAGTTCTTTAATAATATGATTAATTGAACTTAAAATTTATCATGAACTTAGTCCCTGATAGTATCTTGCTTGTTTATGTTGATTGTAGATAGATGGCTCGTGTTGTTGTTCCGTTAAATTTTAATGCGTTCCTTGAGAAAGCAAAGTTGAAAGATGATGGTAGCAATTACACGGACTGGGTCCGTAACTTGAGGATTATCCTCATTGCTGCACAGAAGAATTACGTCCTGGAAGCACCGCTGGGTGCCAGGCCTGCTGCTGGAGCAACGCCAGATGTTATGAACGTCTGGCAGAGCAAAGCTGATGACTACTCGATAGTTCAGTGTGCCATGCTTTACGGCTTAGAATCGGGACTTCAACGACGTTTTGAACGTCATGGAGCATATGAGATGTTCCAGGAGTTGAA
>NW_021168722.1:0-1523 GCF_002162155.2 Triticum dicoccoides
CGGTGAGCTCGGGCCACCTCAGCCCCTCCCGTTTGCATAGATGGATGCGGGCGACTCCCAGCTACGCGTAGAGCCCCTCAGTCGCCGATTTGGTCGTCGAAGGAGCGTTTCCGACGCCCTCCGCCGTTGCTGGCGTCGCCGGCGACAAGCCGCGGGTCAACTCCGGCGGGTTTGACCCGGGGTTTGACCCCCTGACGTGTGGGCCCAGGCGCCTGCTTAGTTAGTGCTAGGTTAGTTAGTGTTAATTAATTTAGTTAATTAGGTGAGCCACTGACATGCGGGCCCCGCCCGGCTAACTAAGTTAGTTAGGGCTAACTAACTTGGTTAGTTGACTGGGTCACTGACCAGTGGACCCCACTGGTCAGGTTTGACCTGGTCGACGCCTTTGACTTGCTGACGTCATGCCGACGTCATGCTGACGCAGTAACTTATTTTCTGAATTTATTTTTATATAAGAAATTTCAGAAAATGCCTAAAACTTCTAAAAATCATAGAAAAATAACCGTAACTCCAAATTAAATAATTTATATATGAAAAATTATCAGAAAAATTCAAGGAATCCATATGTACCATTTTCATGCATGTTAGAACAACTTATAGGTGCTGTTTAGCACAAATCATTTAAATGGCATTTGAATAATCACATATGGAGTTTGAATTTGAATCTTGTATTCAAACCAACTTCGTTTAATCTGTTGCTAGCTGCATTAGCCCAAAACACATTCATTTTGCCATGTCATGATCATGCATCATATTGTGCATTGCATTGATTGAGTTCCCTTCTGTGTTACCGGTATTTGTCCCCTCTCGATAGACGTGATACCGATGATGCGATCGTTGACACTGATGAAGACTCAATGCTATCTTCAGAAGTGCCAGGCAAGCAAAACCCCCTTGTTCATTCCGATACAATCCTACTCTCTCGCTCCTGCTCTCTTTTACTGCATTAGGACAACACCGATTCATCTGTTACTTGCTGCGGTAGCTGAACCCCTTTGTCCTTTGCATGACCTGTCATTGCCACAGTAAATAGATGAAACCCACTAGCATGAGTAGGAGTTGTTTGAACCCTGATGTGCCTACTCATTCATGTTTGTTTGTCATGCCTGCTATTGCTTAGAGTTGAGTCAGGTCTGATTCATCGGGGATGAATCAGAGGCGTGTGAACCTGTCCTACTGTGTGTGAGCTAAGTGTGTGAACACGATTTGGTAAAGGTAGCGGTGAGAGGCCATGTAGGAGTACATGGTGGGTTGTCTCATTGCAGCCGTCCTCAGGAACTGAGTTCTGTGTTTGTGATCCATGATTCAGCTACTACCATACATTGGGCCCTGAAATATGACCCCGCTCGACTTCTTATTCACCCTTGTCCTCTGTCCAGGAGTTGCAAGTAGTTTCTGGTGTTTGTAGTATGCTGGAGGCCGTGGACAGCGCTGACCGTAGGGGTGGGCTGTGATGCGGTAGGCACGTGGCCGGGTATACCGGGCGCCCGTTTGGTGTCACGGAACCCTGTTCACATCGTTTG
>NW_021168723.1:0-1122 GCF_002162155.2 Triticum dicoccoides
GAGCCATAGGAGTTGTCTTTATTTTTGTATGACCTGCGTGTCATTGAATAACGCCATGTAAACTACTTTACTTTATTGCTAAACGTTAGTCATAGAAGTAGAAGTAGTCGTTGGCGTGACAACTTCATGAAGACACGATGATGGAGATCATGATGATGGAGATCATGGTGTCAAGCCGGTGACAAGATGATCATGGAGCCCCGAAGATGAAGATCAATGGAGCTATATGATATTGGCCATATCATGTCACAACTATATAATTGCATGTGATGTTTATTATGTTTATGCATCTTGTTTACTTAGGACGACGGTAGTAAATAAGATGATCCCTTATAAAATTTCAAGAAGTGTTCTCCCCTAACTGTGCACCGTTGCTACAGTTCGTCGCTTCTAAGCACCACGTGATGATCGGGTGTGATGGATTCTTACGTTCACATACAAGGGTGTAAGACAGTTTTACACAGCGAAAACACTTAGGGTTAACTTGACGAGCCTAGCATGTGCAGACATGGCCTCGGAACACGGAGACCGAAAGGTCGAACACGAGTCGTATGGAAGATACGATCAACATGAGAATGTTCACCGACGATGACTAGTCCGTCTCACGTGATGATCGGACACGGCCTAGTCGACTCGGATCGTGTAAACACTTAGATGACTAAAGGGATGTCTAATCTGAGTGGGAGTTCATAATTTGATTAGAACTTTATTATCATGAACTTAGTCTAAAACCTTTGCAAATATGTCTTGTAGATCAATGGCCAACGCTAATGTCAACATGAACTTCAACGCGTTCCTAGAGAAAACCAAGCTGAAAGATGATGGCAGCAACTATACGGACTGGGTCCGAAACCTGAGGATCATCCTCATAGCTGCCAGGAAACAATATGTCCTAGAAGGACCGCTAGGTGACGCTCCCGTCCCAGAGAACCAAGACATTATGAATGCTTGGCAGTCTCGTGCTGATGATTACTCCCTCGTTCAGTGCGGCATGCTTTACAGCTTAGAACCGGGGCTCCAAAAGCGTTTTGAGCACCACGGAGCATATGAGATGTTCGAAGAGCTGAAACTAGTTTTTCAAGCTCATGCCCGGGTCGAGAGATATGATGTCTCCGACAAGTT
>NW_021168724.1:0-1024 GCF_002162155.2 Triticum dicoccoides
TTGTTTGAGCCCTGTTGTGCCTACTCATTCATGTTTGTTTGTCATGCCTGCTACTGCTTAGAGTTGAGTCAGGTCTGATTCATCGGGGATGAATCAGAGGTGTGTGAACATGTCCTACTGTGTGTGAGCTAAGTGTGTGAACACGATTTGGTAAAGGTAGCGGTGAGAGGCCATGTAGGAGTACATGGTGGGTTGTCTCATTGCAGCCGTCCTCAGGAACTGAGTTCTGTGTTTGTGATCCATGATTCAGCTACTACCACGCATTGGGCCCGAAACCAATGGACCCTCTCGGCTTCTTAATCACCCTTGTCCTCTGTCCAGGAGTTGCAAGTAGTTTCTGGTGTTTGTAGTATGCTGGAGGCCGTGGGCAGCGCTGACCGTAGGGGTGGGCTGTGATGCGGTAGGCACGTGGCACGGTGTACTGGGCGCCCGTTTGGTGTCTCGGGAACCCTGTTCACATCGTTTGGGGCTGTGAGCGAAACTCCGGCCGGATCTCCTCATGGATGGAACCCGAATAGGCGATAAACCTGGACTAGAGAGTCGAGTGTTTAGGCAGGCCGTGGCCGACACCCACGTTGGGCTTCCGCTTGAAGGTTGCCGAGTACATGTCGTGTAAACGGCGGTAAGTGGTGAGAGCGTGTGTGAAGAAGTACACCCCTGCAGGGTTAACATCATCTATTCGAATAGCCGTGTCCACGGAAAAGGACTTCTGGGTTGCTTATATCAGTTCATAGACAAGTGAAAGTGGATACTCTAAAATACGCAAGATAAGCGTGAGTGCTATGGATGGCGTTCTCGTAGGGAGACGGGGGCGGATCCATAGTGGTGTATTGATATGGTGAATATGTGGACTCGTGTGCGCCACCTCAAAAGAGTTACTTGCAGTCGTAGTTCAGGATAGCCACCGAGTCAAAGCTGGCTTGCTGCAGTTAAACCCCACCACCCCTTTGTTGATAATGATGCATATGTAGTTAGATCTGATGTAAGTCTTGCTGGGTACATTTGTACTCACGTTTGCCTATTT
>NW_021168725.1:0-3577 GCF_002162155.2 Triticum dicoccoides
AGCAATTGTTCATCATGTGTGAGGTAATCAAGTCAATCATGTGACAAGCAATGGGACATGGCATATGTGAAGAAGTGACATTGTTGCAACCAAACATGTGAGAGGAGCATGTAATCCAAGAATTGGATGCAACACACAAGGCATATATATCGTGAGGCATGGAAATGTTGAAATGGCAAGCAAGATCTCTAACATGTGCGCAATCAAGTAGTCCAAGATGAACAAGTCTCATGGCGAAAGCAACACAAGTAGTATGATCCATAATATCCATGCTCATGGTTTGGGGGTTCTCGAAAGAGAAGGATATCACCTTGAGAGCATGTCCTTGTGCGTCCTTCACAATGCCAAAGCACAAGCAAGTGCGATTTAGAAGCGTCATGATCAAAGGTGGTTCGCTCTCCAGAGCTCGAATGGTCAACTCACGGGAAGTGGAAGTCGACACAAAGTCCAAGTATCCTACACATGCACAAAACAAAACAAAGAACGTATGCGCATGGTAGATAAACACATCATCCATCATGATGGTTCTCTTCTCTTGCACATAACCATTAGAAGCACAAGTGCATGAATAATATGATGCAACAATGGCAATATGCATGGCACTAGGTATATGGTGCAAGGAGGGAAGACAAGCATGGTTCACAAGAAATATGTCAAAAGCTCCAAATATATGCGAGAATGCTATGGGGGCAAACTCATGAGCAAGAGTAGAATCATTGTTGCACTCAATACATGGCAAATCGTCTAACATGAGAGTGGCAACACATGGAGATATATGACAAGATGCAATAACAATCATGTGCAAAGCATGTAAATGGTTGTCATCAACCGCATGAAAGGAGCAAGTATGAATCATTGGTGATGCAACATAGGCAAGAATAGTAATCAAGTCGTGCAAACTAGTAGTGCGAAGATGCAACATACTAGAGGAAATCATGGCAATCATGTCATGTGAGGAAATAATAGGCATAGGAAATGCACATGACATATCGCAAGCATGAACACAAAGCAAGATCATAGTATCATCATAGGCATGGGGCACAAATGGAACATTACACATGCAAGTATGAGAATCAATCATCATGTGTAATGCGAAGCATGGGTCACAAATGCATGGCAAAGGCATAGTAATGAGCATATCATGCAAAGTGAACATGGCAATATGGGTATAGAATGTGTAATGGACAATAACCCATAGCCAAGTGAGGGCCATGTAGAAGAAATGCGCGAAGTCGTTGCGCAAAGAGAGCGGTGGGAAAGACAATCCATGGGATCCCAAGTCATCATTGCTCTCTAGAGCTCGTTTTGTCAACTCATGGGCTTGTGAGGTTGACAAGTAAGCATGGGTACCTACACAACAAATATACAAGCGAAAGAAACTATGTGTGTGGTAAATGTACACATCATCCATCATGATGTGTATGTGCACGTGTGAGTTAGCACAAGATAAGCATTGCTCAAAGAAATTTGATGCATGGTATAAGAACATGTCATCCATCATGAAAGAATAGTTATTGTGCATGACACGATGGGGATGCAAATTGAGCATACAATTATATGGCACATCAATACCATGTTTATTCATGGGGAGCATATTGTGCACACAATTATGAGGATCATGCAATGGGTGGGAGTGATCATAATCTCCTAAAATGTATGAGGAAACTATGGGGGTCTCCTCATGTGCAATATTTGAAACATCATATGGAGAAAATGGGCAACACCCAAAAAAATGCATATCCGAAGCAAGATGGTTATGGCATGGCATATGAGATAAATGATGCAAAGGTAGCTTGTCAATATCATCACAAGAGAAACAAATGCCAATAACCATAGGCTTGTGATCTATGCCATAAGTGCAAATTGGGTTAATCTTAATGGCATATGCATAGTCACTATGAAGAGATTGCAAATATGACATATGATTGATCTCATGCATAGCATATGACAAGTCAAGCGGATTGGCAAACATGATGTGACCGAGAGAATTATCACAAGAAATCCTATGCAACATGGCATCACAACTAATAGACTCCACATGGCAATCATCATACTCATCATAAATGGGATGGAAATCATCACATGAGGAAGTCGCGTTAGCATGAATCATGGTACTAGGTGGATCATCATCATGCAAGCAATCATTGTAAAGAATGTCCACTAGTGGGACTAGAGCATCACCGTCACCTATGTTACCATTCTCATTCCACTCATGTGGTGTAGGTGAGGTGGGTAAGACCGAATGGTGGTCAAGATCATCATTGTGATGGAACCATGTGGGGGGTGCATCATATTCCACCATGGCCATCGTCTTGTCCAAAGGTAGGACGTAGTCGTCGCGAATCGGCGCATCATCATATATGGGACCTATCACCAAATGAGAAGACACAATAGAGGTAGAGGTCAAGTCGTCAGTGTTGAAAGTGGCCTCACATGACCTATCAAGTATCTCACTCTCTCTATGTGGTGGTTCACTCACTCCCTCAAAATAGGTGCACTCAAACTCACATATGCTGGAGTCACTCATCTCACTCAAGTGGTGGGGGTTGCGGCTCTCCTCACATGTGAATTGTGGCAACACATATATGGGGCTAGTGGTGAAGTCACTCTCACTCTCAATATGGTGGCACAAGTCACTCAAGTCATCATACGTCGCCGTGGTCGAAGGGGAAATCCCATCCTCAACCATCTCATCGTTGTCGCCATGGATGAAAGCCGAAGATGGCACATCATCATTCTTGCCTCCTAAGATGGAAGCATCATCCTTGCTCGCCACCGTCACGCTCGCCTCTAAAGCTTGGTCTTTGAAGGTCTCCGTAGTTGAACTCGTCGCCGCACCTCTTGAAAAAGAGTCATGGAGGACTCGGCAACATGAATGCCACAAAGAGGTATGGTGGTGAAGTCGAACTTGGGCGCATCGTCTTGGAGCTCATCGGGCTTGGACATCATGGTGGTACTAGCCTCATGCTCGTTCTCATGGAGCTTGGTCGTCGCGAAGTGAGCTTGGGGTGGAGAAGCTTTGGCCTTCATGAGTTCTTGTTCCTCCTTGAGAGCACCAATGTAGTTGTCATCGAGGGACTTGTAGTTCTCGAGGAAGATCATCTTGGAGATGTCGTTGTGCAATCCCATCATGAAGTGGAACTTCATCGAAATGGGGTCGTCCACGCTGGCTCGTCGCAAGGCAATCTTCATCTCCTTGAAGTACGCATCAATGGACTTGGATCCTTGGGTGGTGTTCTCTAATTGGTGTAGAAGTTGTTCCGTGTAGGTTGGAGGCACGAACTCTCACCGCATAGCTCTCTTCGTCTTGGGCCAAGTCATGTCGTAGGTCTCCGAAGGTGTGTGAAGCCACCATGTCGACGCGTAGTCGTGGAAGTTTCTTGTGGCGCACTTCACTTGATCTTCGGGAGGAACTTGATGTAGCTTGAGGTAGTCGTCCATCAAACGCTCCCACTCGAGATACTCCTCGGGTTCTAGAGTCCCATAGAAAGGAATCTCATGGTCGATGTCGAGGTCGTAGTAGCTTGTGGAAGTCGTGGACTTGAGCTTGGGGAGCTTCTCTTGAAGTGCTTGTGGG
>NW_021168726.1:0-1204 GCF_002162155.2 Triticum dicoccoides
GCGAGGTGCGGTGGTGTGAGCGGGCGCGCACTGGGCCGCGGCTGGGCGAGCGCGCGCGACAACTGGCACGGCCAGAGGCCCGCGAGCGCGGCCAGTGAACATGGTGGGCGCCGCGATGGACGGGCGTGGTCGACGCGCTGTGAGCGCGAGCGCCCGCGCGGAGGGGAACGGGGCGACGACGGCAGCGAGACGCGGCGCGGGACAGACGGGGGCGCGGTGACCGCGGGTTCGAGTGTGCCCCAGGCGAGCGAGGACGAGGACGGGGACCGTGCGGGAGCGAGGGCAGAGGAGGGAAGGAGAAGGGGTCCTCACGTGCGAGGAGAGAAGGGGACGACGAGGCCTGGTGAGGCCGTCGAGGAGGAGGACGAGGAAGCGGGCGACGAAGGCAGTCCAACGAGGTGGTCCGACGACGACGGGCGACGGCGTCGGGTCGGGGCGGAGGAGCTTCGGGCGGCGGGGACGAGATGATGTAGAGGCGTCCGACGAGGTGGAGGTAGACGGGGAGGGTCGCTCCGGCGATCGTGGCTGGCGACGGCGGTTCCGTGCCCCGATCCAGAACGAGCACTGAGGGGGAGGGGATCGGTCTCGATCCAGATCCAGCGAGGATGGGGGAGAACAAGAGAGACGTGGCGGGGCTCGATCCCGATCCAGGAGTGGATCGGGGGAAGGGAGAGTGGGGGCGCGAGTACGGGGAGTGGGGGGTGTCGGTGACTAGGGTTTCGGCACCAGGGGGTTAAGGGAGTGGGGTGGGCCGGCCGGTTGGGCCTTTGCCCAGTTGGGCTGGTGGCCTGCTGGGCCGAAGCCCAGTGATGGGGGGTTTGCTTTTCCTTTTTTTTCTTTTTTTTACTTATTTTCTTTAATGTTTTCATTTAAAGTTTCTTTTATTTTAGTTTTATAAAATACCCAGTCAGCACCTAAATTAGTATTACTAATTAGTCCACTGCCACAATTATTTTGGCACACTACTAATTTAGTTTTATTATTATAACTTTATAAAAGGCATCTAATTAATTGTTTTTGCTGTCATTTCTATTACTTTAGTGCATTTAAATATTTTATTAAAAGATAATTTATCCACCAATATTTACTAAGGATTATTAGACACATTAGGAACAATTTAGTTTCGACTTTTGAAAACTTTAATTGTTTAACTTAAATTCAAATTTTGAATATGAATCGTTTCGAACTAACGCGAGATTATCAA
>NW_021168727.1:0-2267 GCF_002162155.2 Triticum dicoccoides
ATTATTTAATTTGGAGTTACGGTTAATTTTCTATGATTTATTGAAGTTTTAGGCATTTTCTGGAATTTCCTGATTATTTTTAAATCCAGAAAGTATTACTGCGTCATACTGACGTCACGATGACGTCAGCAGGTCAACGTGGCACAGCCCGGTCAACCCCTGACCGGTGGGTCCCGAGTGTCAGTGTCTAACTAACTAATCTAACTTAGTTAATACTAACCTAACTTGATTAGCCGGGCGGGGCCCGCATGTCAGTGAGAGAGAGGGGGGTCAAACCCGGGTCAACTCGCCGGAGTTGACCCGCGGCTCGTCGCCGGCGAGGCCAGGGACGGCGGAGAGCGCCGGGATTCGCCCTCCGATGACCAAAAGAGCGGCGGAGGGGCTCTACGGGATGCCCAGACTCGCGCGCATCTAACAGGGCGGACGGGAGAAGCTAAGGTGGCCGGAGGCGACGGCAATCATGACGACGACGGCGGCCGGAGTTCGGGTGAGGCGCGGGCGGTGGCTACGGTGCGCCACAGGAGCGATAGACTAGGGTTTTGGGATCCTGGCGTGGTGCTGAGCATGGTGGTGTGCTTGGACGTGACGCGCGTGAGCTCTAGCCACGGCGACCTCGTGGCCGGCGGCAATGGGCTCTCGGGCTCGGCGGAGACGATGGATACGGCACGAAATTGAACGAAAATACGGAGGGGAAACGAAGAGGAGCTCACGTCGAGTCCGCAGGGGTGGTCAGTGGGCTCGGGGAGGGGCTGGTGACGACGGGAGGTCGCGGCGATCTCGGTGGCCCGAGGAGGAAGAAGACGTCGGGGACGGCGCTCCGAGGCTTCCGGCGTCACATGGGTTGGTGGAGACGAAGAAGAAGGCGCGGCGGTTCTTCTGGAGGCATCGGCGAGGCGAGGGGTGGCCGGTGGCCGCGGCGAACGGTGTCGGTGGCGACGGCTGCGCTCGGCACGAGAGGGAGAGAGGAACAGAGGAGGGGGAGAGCTCGAGAGAGAGTGAGGGGCGGTCGGGGAGGCCGCGTGTCGACGTCCAGGGCGTCCAGAGCGTCGGGGGAGAGCGGTAAGCAGGAGCTGGCGAGGCGCGTGGCCAGCGCGCGGCGGGCACGCGCTCGTCCTCCTGTCCAGGGAGGAAGACGACAGGGAGGCTGTGGTGGTGGGCTGGGCCGGCCACTTGGGCCGCCAGGTAAGCCCAGGTGAGATTCCTTCTCTCTCTCTGCTTTCTGTTTTATATTTCTGTTTTCTATTTTGTTCTGTTTTGTTTTGGTTTAGTAAAAATACTAAACCATTTTATAAAATCCTGAAAATAATTATGTGGCTAGAACTAAAATATACCAAACCACATAAAATGTTCCAGAATTATTGGACATATATTAATTATATAAAAAATATAAATCCAATGCAATTAGTTATTGAATTAATTCAAATGGCCAAAACAAATATTTCTGTGACTCCAAAAATATTGGTTTGAATTTTACCTCTTACCAATATTTCTATAGAATAACAGGAACATTTTCTTGGATTCATTTGAGAAGAATTAAATGTTGGTTATTTTTAGAGGTTTTCTGAGGCTTTTGAAAATTCCTCAATTCAAATTTCATTTGAATTTAAACATGATGCAGTAACCAAGCTAGTCCAAGGCCAGGGTAAAGCTAGGGATGTGACATCACGACTATTCGAATAGATTAACTTCCCTGCGGGGGTGCACCACATAACCCAACACGCTTGATCCCATTTGGCCGGACACACTTTCCTGGGTCATGCCCGGCCGCGGAAGATCAACACGTCGCAGCCCCACCTAGGCAAAACAGAGAGGCCAGCACGCCGGTCTAAACCTAAGCGCGCAGGGGTCTGGGCCCATCGCCCTGAGCACACCTGCACGTTGCGTGGGCGGCCGAAAGCAGACCTAGCCTAGTGGCATTCCAGTCCAATTCGGCGCGCGCCGCTCCGTCGCTGACGTCTGAAGTGCTTCGGCTGATACCACGACGTCGGGATACCCATAACTACTCCCACGTAGATGGTTAGTGCGTATAGGCTCGTAGCCGACTCAGATCAAATACCAAGATCTCGTTAAGCGTGTTAAGTATCCGCGAACGCCGAACAGGGCCAGGCCCACCTGTCTCCTAGGTGGTCTCAACCTGCCCTGTCGCTCTGCCACAAAGTAACAGTCGAGGGCCGTCGGGAACCCAGGCCCACCTCTACCGGGATGGAGCCACCTGTCCTTTCAGCCCCCTCGTCAGAATCACTTGCGGGTACTCAATGAGCTGACCC
>NW_021168727.1:6581-9958 GCF_002162155.2 Triticum dicoccoides
GGGGTCCGAGAGGAAAAGGTGCAACACAAACTGACAAAATGACATTGCAAGATTTTCGAGAAATGAACTATGGGAGCGGGTTTCTGAAGCAATAGTTCATCATTAAACCAAGGAGGGGATGAGAAGGTGGCTGATGGGCTCAGCGACAATTCATCGAGAATTCCAAACGGATGGATTTCCACGATAATGTGCACAAGAAGATGACATTTGTTGGATCAAATGATATAATAGGATTTGCTCGAGGAAAACATACATAATTAAACATTGGTTGAACGGTGCACCCGAAATATGGGTTGGGTTGCACGGCCAATGTTAGAATGGTGATTCAATTATCGAAAGACTTAGAATGAACTATCGCCCATTCACTTCAAAGCAATAGGGTTGCTAGAAGTTTTGAATTCACACGTCATAGCTCAATTGTCGGTATTCCGGTTGAAAACAATACGGGGACCAAGGAATGAACAAAGATGGCAAGAAGTATTATGATATCAAAAATTCTTAAGAGGTGGTGAAATTCTCACCACATTCTTGACAAAAAGAGATGGTAATACTTCCGAGGTAAGGAAGATCAACTGCTGGGTAGCAGGGATCTCAAGGTTTACACAAAACACGAACAAGTTGTGTTGGACGGAAGGCAATAAAGTGGTCGATGAGAACATGAATCATCGAGGGGCAAGGATGGTATTACCCATCATGAATTCATTTGAATTCCTGGAAGAGCTCATAAGGTTGATGATGATCATGACACAATTGTCGAGAGATTTCATGCAGATGTAATCAATCAGCGACGACATCAAGTCAAAGGAATGGTGAAGCAAGAGGTTATTGGATCCACAGTTACGACACAAACTCGAACTCAAGCTTGTTGTTTAAGGTGAAAGGGTATGACGAGGAAAATCGACGTAAGCTTAGCTATCGTCGCAAATTGGTGCTCCGAGAATAAGGGCCGGGTTGCACAGTTAAGATCATCACGACAATGATATAGCCAAACAGGCTAGGAATGGCGTGATCGGGTACAAACTCGTACTTATAGAAGCTTACTGAAGAGTTATTGAACCGTAGAGCGGACTCGGTTCAGTTATCGGTGTCTTTGAGTGTTTAATAACTCAGAGCCCGTGAAAATTGGAATCAGTGGGAAGGTAGCACTGGATGAAGAACTCATAAGAAGTTATGCAGTTCTAAGATAATCTCGAGATACCAGGGGGGTAATACTCGATGACATATCAAAGTAGAGGTTGGACGGGGGGTATTGCTCTACAGAAGACAAGTGTTAAAACTTGCACGAGAAATGGTATTTAAAAGAGAACATGGTCGGAACCACGATTGCAAAAGGCCAGATCCCTGATATAAGATGAACTTATACCAAAGGAATAATTAATTTAAGAGAAGCTTTAATGATAAGATCTACATCGTGTCCATGGGCATGAATCACAAGTTCAAGGTCGACTCCCACTTCTCCAATGCATAACCTTTCATTCACTTCTCACGTTCGATGAAGTTGCAGTGTTGAAATTTTATCTGGCGAAGCACCAGAAGAGTATGATTCGTGAAAACTTTCGGGTTCACACGGTTTAGTGAAGGCATATGTTCAACCCATAGGGGCTTCTTGGAATCATATACCAGAATCTTTAGAAATAATTAACTCAAGCTCGAAGGCAGAGCATGGTTGAGAAAGCAGAGGATACAATTTACCAAAGGCATTATGTATCAGAGGAAAGGCTCACAAGGTTATTGAATATGAAGGGCGTTGTCAGATAAAATCCAACAAAGGATCTGGTGGTCCACAAGGGATCTGACGTGAGCATTGGTACTCAACTAGAGGAAGAAGAATGCAAGGAGATCAAATTATAGAAACAACTGACTAACTCAATTGTCAAATGCCAAGGAATTATGATTTCCAAATCAAGGGATCAGAAGCAATGCTCTGATTAGGGATGGATAAGTTGAATAGCCTTAGGGTACAATCAACGACAATTGGATTGGTCGAGAACCAATTCCAGTTAAAAGAATGGCAGCTCAGTCGGAAAGGTAATTTGTAAGGATCAATGATGTTTGCGGGTATTCGCAAACATATTGAGTCAACAGACTCAAAATGATAATGACAAGGAATGTCAATAAGACTATGAGACTTATGGGACTAACCATAATGCAAGCAAGCAAGAATTTCAAGAGGAATAGGCTGCTCGGGATTTTCGGAAGATCGAATGGCATTTCGAAGACTTTTGTGAAATACATGAATCAACTGGGGATGAGTGGATACTCGATAAGGGCGAGAAATTATTTGAAGGGGTATCCATGTGGCAAAGAACTGCTAGGCAGTAGGCACAAAGTATTCTTGGAACAATAGAGAAAACTTCGGGGTATCTTGTAATAACAAGATCAATGGGGGATGATCGTATGAATGGCAAGTGTAAGTAGTTTTCCATACGGATTTAACGGTGGTCGGGAATAGCAAAAGTGATGGGCACAAAGTCTCGTGAGAATATAAAAGAGTATCTCCGAAATCTTCTGGTGCAGTCGGTGATCATCCAGACTGAAGGGGCTCTCCGGGAGAAAGCGTTTTCGAGAACCTAAAGTTAGATTTTAGAAAATCATTTAACCCGAATAGAAGAGAGATCAGAGTCCCAGAGTATAGACGAGGAGTAAAAGATCCTAGTACCACCCAATGGCGACGTGGGCCCATGGGCCACACAGCCAAGTTAGTAAAAGTTTTGCAATGACTAGACTCAACTTCGGCCAAGGAGTTGGAAAGGGGATTCCTACAAGCAGTTGGCTCTGATACCAACTTGTGACGCCCCCGATTCAATCGTACACTAATCATGCACGCAAATGTGTACGATCAAGATCAGGGACTCACGGGAAGATATCACAACACAACTCTACAAATAAAATAAGTCATACAAGCATCATAATACAAGCCAGGGGCCTCGAGGGCTCGAATACAAGTGCTCGATCATAGACGAGTCAGCGGAAGCAACAATATCTGAGTACAGACATAAGTTAAACAAGTTTGCCTTAAGAAGGCTAGCACAAACTGGGATACAGATCGAAAGAGGCGCAGGCCTCCTGCCTGGGATCCTCCTAACTACTCCTGGTCGTCGTCAGCGGGCTGCACGTAGTAGTAGGCACCTCCGGTGTAGTAGTCGTCGTCGACGGTGGCGTCTGGCTCCAGGGCTCCAGCATCTGGTTGCGACAACCAGGAAGAAAGGAAAGGGGAAAAAGGGGGGAGAAAGCAACCGTGAGTACTCATCCAAAGTACTCGCAAGCAAGGAACTACACTACATATGCATGGGTATATGTGTAAGGAGGCCATATCAGTGGACTGAACTGCAGAATGCCAGAATAAGAGGGGGATAGCTAAACCTGTCGAAGACTAC
>NW_021168728.1:0-1119 GCF_002162155.2 Triticum dicoccoides
CAATTATTTTTAAAAAGTGTTCTCAGAAATGAGCAATCATCTCTGAAGATTCATGGCTTTGAAGCCAAATGATCAATCTTATGGCCACATTCGTGGCATAGTTTTTTCAAATGATCTCATATTGTGCACAAGGGTGCATATTGGAATGGAAAACAATGTTGCCTAAGGAAGTTTTCATTTTCTTTGGACGAAAAAACCATTTTTCATTTTTCGAGTGCCCGAAAGGAGGTTTTTTTGTGAAGGAACTACCAAATAATTGTTGCAAAATTGGACCAAATCAATTTTCTAAAATACTAGGACATATTTAATGCACAATTGACAAAATGGTTGGGTGTAAAAAGTTTTGATCCACCTCTCGTGAAAAAGACAAATTTTCGCCGATTCAGCTGGAAGCGGGTCAAATTTGAACTGCAGCTGCCTCACAGTTTGCTATTTATTTTTACAAAAATCATTTCTAGGTACATAAGTATCTATTTAATCAGAGAAACACCAAAAGTTTTCCAAGATTCAACCACTAGCTAGGAACGGTCAAGCCCGCCGTTTTGACCGCATTTCGAAATGGGCATAAAAAATTCAAAAAAAAATAAAAAATTGGGAAACCTTCGCATTGTGTCATTATATGTGGCCAAATTCCCAAGAAAAATAACAAACTTGTAATACGACAATTATTTTAAAAAAGTGTTCTCAGAAATGAGCTATCATCTCTCAAGATTCATGGCTTTCAAGCCAAATGATCAATCTTATGGCCACATTCGTGGCATAGTTTGTTCAAATGATATCATATTGTGCACAAGGGTGCATATTGGAATGGCAAAGAATGTTGCCTAAGGAAGTTTTCATTTTCTTTGGATGAAAAAATCATTTTTCATTTTCTGAGTGCCCAAAAGGAGGTTTTTTTGTGAAGGAACTACCAAATAATTGTTGCAAAATTGGACCAAATCAATTTTATAAAATACTAGGACATATGTAATGCACAATTGACAAAATGGTTGGGTGTAAAAAGTTTTGATCCACCTCTCGTGAAAAAGACAAATTTCCGCTGATTCAGTTGGAAGCGGGTCAAATTTGAACTGCAGCCGCCTCATAGTTTGCTACTTATTTTTTACAAAAATCATTTCT
>NW_021168729.1:0-595 GCF_002162155.2 Triticum dicoccoides
GCCGGTTCTTCTCAGTTGGTGGTTTCACTCCTCTATTTGTTGGCATACCTCCCCTGCCTCTTCCTACTATATTATTGGTTCTTGTTTGTGTTCTTCTCTTTGTGAGTTTTGGAGCTTATGGTTATCTTGGTGACAAGCTCGAGTTCATCGAAAACGTTGTTCACTCGCATCTTCTATGATGTATTCGATGTTGGAGGTTATGCCGGTTCTTCTTGGTTGGAGGTTTCACTCCTCTATTTGTTGGCATACCTCCCCTACCTCTTCTTACTATATTATCGGTTCTTGTTTGGTTCTTCTCTTTGTGAGTTTTGGAGCTTATGGTCATCTTGGTGACAAGCTCGAGTTCATCGAAAACGGAGTTCTCTCGCATCTTCTATGATGTTTTCGATGTTGGAGGTTATGCTGGTTCTTCTCAGTTGGAGGTTTCACTCCTCTATTTGTTGGCATACCTCCCCTGCCTCTTCTTACTATATTATAGGTTCTTGTATGGTTCTTCCCTTTGTGAGTTTCAGAGCTTAAGGTCATCTTGGTGACAAGCTCGAGGTCATCGAAAATGGAGTTCACTCGCATCTTCTATGATGTATTCCATGTTGGA
>NW_021168730.1:0-1818 GCF_002162155.2 Triticum dicoccoides
GGCTAGCAGGACTCCGGTATTCATCGCGTGACATTTCCCCGAAGGGACAGACACAGGATCGAAGAAGGACACATGCCGGCCTGCCTAAGTGTTCCGGAGCAGTAGCAAGCTACCAGGGCTCAGTGGAAGCACTAGGACACATTTCCCGGTAAGGGAGGCTACTAAGAATAAACAACTAGATAGTCAGATCCCACACATAGCAATACACATTACACGTACGCATAACATGCAAGTATGTGCTGTACAACATGGCATCACAGCATAACTCAACAACTCATATAGATAAAGGCTCAGAAGAGCCGTCACAGCATTATTACAAACAAGGGGTCACATGACCCAACAGTCAGAGCAATCAAGCAACAAGCGGAAGCATTACATGTTTGAGTACAGACATCTACAAATGAAAAAGGCTGAAGAGCCTGACTATCGACACTATCCGATCAAGATCGTAGCTGAGGTACTAGCTACTAGTCGAAGTCCATGGGAACACTAGTAAGACCGAAGTCTCCGCTGCAAAAACATAAATAAAGCAACATGAGTACAAAGGTACTCAGCAAGACTTACATCAGATCCTGGCATACATGCATTTGTATCAAGAGGGTAATGTGGTGTTTAGTTGCAGCAAGCCAGCTTTGACTCTGTGGCTATCCTGTTCTACGACTACCAGAAACTCTTGAGGTGAAACAACGTACACGAGTCCACTAATCACCATACAATACACTACTATGGATTCATCCCCGTCTCCCTACGAGAAGGCCATCCATAGCACTCACACATGTCTTGAGCATTTTAGGGTATCCACTTCAAGTTGTCTATGTACCATGTAAGCATCCAAGAAGTCCATAACCGCGGACCCGACTATTCCAATAGATCATGTTAACCCTGCAGGGGTGTACTTCTTCACACACGCTCTCGCCACTTACCGCCATGTACACGTCATGTATCTCGGCAACCTTCAAGCGGAAGCCTGGCGAGGGTGTCGGCCACGACCTGACTAACCACACAAGACTCTAGCCCAGGTTTATCGCCTATTCGGGTTCCATCCGCAAGGAGATCCGGCCGGGGTGTCGCTTACGGCCCCAAACGATGTGTACAGGGTTCCCGAGCCCACCATCCGGGTGCCACTCGGTACACCGGGCCACGTGTGCCTAGTCTGTCCCAAGCCCACCCTGCCGGGTGCCACTTGGTAGAAAATTAGCACTACCTACAAACACCAGAAACTAGTTGCGACTCCTGGACAGAGATCAAGTTGGTTAATAAGTCGAGAGGGCTTGGAGCGCCCGGAGCCCAATGTGTGGTAGTATCGAGTCATTGGACAACATACACAGAACTCAGGGCTTAAGGACAGTTCCAGTGAGACAACCCACCATGTACTCCTACATGGCCTCTCACCGCTACCTTTACCAAATCATGTTCACACACTTCACTCTCAGCATCAGAACATATCGTGACACTCCAATTCATTCCCAATGAATCAGACCTGACACAACTCTAAGCAATAGCAGGCATAGCATGGTAGGAACACATCAGTGGCTTCAATCAACTCCTACACATGCTAGTGGGTTTCAACTATTTACTGTGGCAATGACAGGTCATGCAGAGGAATGGGTTCAACTACCGCAGCACAAAGTAGCAGATGAATCGTTGTTGTCCTAATGCAATAACTGAGAGCAGGAGCGAGAGAGTAGGGTTTTATCGAAATGAACAAGGGGGGTTGCTTGCCTGGTAAAACAACAAGGGAGGCACTGCTTCACAGACAGGTACTCTGGAACGTCTCCGGAGCAGGACCTATCGAGAAGGAACGGTGCCGGCAATCAA
>NW_021168731.1:0-1181 GCF_002162155.2 Triticum dicoccoides
ACTTTGCAACAGGCTTCTACTGAAAATCTTACAAAGAATTGAGTGTTTGGGAGTTGTTCTAGGTACCTTGTGCTTGATTAAGGGTAGTGGTTGGTCGGCGGATGCAACAGCCTTTGGCCGTCCATGTGTTGTCAGCTGTAGTTCGTAGATCCGTCATGTGTACCCTGTGCCTCATCCATTAATCGTCAAAGATGAGAAGCTCGATTCCTTTATGAACCCCGTACAACTACTTGTATTACCTGATGCACATGTAGACAATAGCTCCTAGTTAGCACTGAATAAAATTGTTTGCATCAGGGATTCACCAAGTAGTTTGTTTCCCGGCGAGCGACACACAAGTACATCAGGTAGATGGATATAGAGGTTAAAAGTGCATCGATGTGTTCTTGGGAAAGGGAAAAGAAGAGGGCTGCTATACCTTGGCAAGTGGGAGGAGAGATGATCCATACCGGCGAGGCGCACCATGTTCTTGAGTCTGAATAGGTACGGCGGTTTGGCTCCGTCGTGGAGGCGGCTTGGACACGCCAGTGTAGGAGTCCTTGATGGCCTGGAGCTCCATCTCCCACGACGTCTCGGTACGATCGCTAGATTCACCGCCGCTGGTGGGACGGCATCGTGGGCGGAGTATGTAAGTGCAGTGGCAACCGGTGTTTGGCTAGGGAGATTTTGATCCCGTTCAATCGCTAGGTAGGACGTGCGCATGGATTGCTGGCAGAACATTGCATCAGGGGCCTTGAATAGGATGGCCGACCGTGGAGGAAAAATTGGATGACAGATCATAGGGTGTTGATTTTTCTGTGTACGCTAATCTGGCCGGCCTTTGGGGTAATTTAAGTTTGTTTAAGATGAAGCGCTAGGAATCTGATTCCTTGTACGATGGATTTCATGTCGATACGTGTGATGGGCTTGTAAACGTGGCTTGGGCATTAGTATGTTCCTTAATCAGGGGCACAGTTACAAATGTTGACGCATCCAACATTTTAGGAAACTGATCCCTGATTTCTAGTAGGATATAATAAATCCTATAAATCACGTTTTATTTCTAGTAACAAATCGCTCCTCGGTTGTTTCAATGGAAGCATTATTTCTGATAACAAATCGCTCCCCGGTTGTTTCAATGGAAGCATTATTTCTGGTAACAAATCGCTCCCCGGTTGTTTCAAAGGAAGCATTTTTCATGC
>NW_021168732.1:0-1863 GCF_002162155.2 Triticum dicoccoides
TGCAATGCTTCGGGTCAGAGAATAAATTTAGCCAACTCTTCTGTTTATTTCAGTAAGGGGTGTCCCAATTCTGTCAGAGCTATGGTTAAGGAGGCACTGAACATTGAGAACGAATCTCTAACAGATAGATATTTGGAAATGCCTTCTGACGTTGGAACAAGCAAGAATGGAGCCTTTAAATTTCTTAAAGAGAGGGTATGGGCCAAGATAAAGGGGTGGATGGAGAAACTCCTCTCGGCTGGGGGTAAAGAAGTAATGATCAAATCGGTAGCCCAAGCTATGTCCGTCTTTTCAATGTCTTGTTTTAAGCTTCCTCGTGGCCTCAGTGAGCATTTGAACTCATTGATTAGGAAGTTCTGGTGAGGCAGCAAAGAAGGACAGAGAAAGCCTAGCTGGGTATCATGGAATACGATGATCATGCCGAAAAGCTGTGGTGGACTGGGTTTTCGAGATGTTGAGCTATTCAATCTAACTTTGCTAGCAAGACAGACTTATAGGATTTTGAAGGATCCAGAGGCTTTAAGCTCACGAATACTCAAGGCCAAATACCATCAAGATACAGACTTCTTGGATGCAGAACTGGGTTGGGCCCCGTCACAAATATGGAGGTCGCTTCTTGAGGGCAGAGATGTTCTAAAACAGGGAATGATACGCCGTATCGGAGACGGCCAATCAACTAATATCTGGGATCATTGCTGGATCCCAAGACCATCTAATATGAGACCAATAGTGTGCAGGAGCGCTAACCCGCCTCAGCTGGTGAGTGAGTTGTTCCTATCGGGTGCAGAATGGAATAGATATGTGATAACTCAGCTATTCCTACCAACAGATGTGGACGCCATTGTGTCAATACCTCTGTGTACAAGGCAGATCGATGATTTCTGGTCGTGCATTCATGAAAAGAAGGGAGTCTTTACTGTAAGGTCAGATAGCTCTAACAATGAACAGGAGTGTAAGCTATGGAGTAAACTTTGGAAGGTCAGCGTCCCGTCAAAAGTTAGGGTATTTTTATGGAGACTTGCTCACCATTGAATCCCTACGGCGGATTTACGCCGCCACCTGAACATGTCGACTAGCACAAGATGTGGGTTGTGCGGCTCCGAAGACTCCTGGCAACACTCTTTGCTGCACTGCACTGTTGCGCGATGCGTCTGGGCGTTACAAGATCCTGACCTAGTTGAAGCTTTGAACAATGCAAGGGAACCTGATGCCAAGAGATGGCTTTTTGCTTTGTTGGATATGCTAGCCACGACCGAGTTTATTCAGGTTGCAGTAACCCTATGGGCACTTTGGTACGCAAGGAGACAAGCCCTGCATGAAAGTATCTTCCAGAGCCCACTTTCGACACATAATTTCATTATGCAATACATCCAGGAGCTAGAAGAGTGCAAGCCCAAGCGGGTTCATACAACATCAATGGCTAACCAACGTCAGGCACCTCCACGCTGGATTCCTCCACTCCTGTTAAAATACGAGTGGATGGGGCTGTTGCTAGAAACCAGAATGAAGGTTCTTTTAGTGTGATCTGTAGGGATTCGACTGGAGTTTATATGGGCTCATCTGTCATCAGAGTTCGTGGAATTACAGACCCACCAACGCTAGAAGCTCTAGCTTGCCAGGAGGCGCTTGCTCTAGCCTCAGACCTAGCACTATCACATGTGATTGTAGCCTCTGATTGCTAGGGTGTAATCAACGATCTTCATAACCAAACTGGGGTATGTATGCAAGCATCATCAAGGAGATACACTAGTAGAAAAACACCTAATAGTCCCGGTTCGTAAGGACCTTTAGTCCCGGTTCATGAACCGGGACTAATAGGTCGTTACTAATACCTTCACCCATTAGTCCCGGTTCAAGCACGCA
>NW_021168733.1:0-1163 GCF_002162155.2 Triticum dicoccoides
AGGTCTTCCGGCTGGGTGTGTTGGCCACGACATCCACTTTACCGGTTGTCGAGGGACCAATATTATAGTTCTTGGGAAATGTTCCAACCATCATATCTGCCTGAGATTCAGATCTGGTTGGTGTCAGGATATTCCAGACTCATCGAGTCTAGGAAGGAAAATGAAGGTTTGCAACACAAATCGACGAGATGACGTTGCGAGATTCTCGGGAAATGAACTACGATAGCAAGCTCCAAAACATGAGCTGGTTCCGCTACAAACATGTGAACATGTTGTCCCAGACAAGCACGATCACATGGTAGTCTTATAATAAACACTAACGAGTTCTGGTTGGGAACCATCATCGAGGATATCAAAATCCTTGCATGAGGTATACTCTTAAGAAGGAACTTCTTCTCCTTGAACAAATCAATCAGTGGCTTGGTGTGCTAGGATATACGCATGGAGTGAAGATGATCAGTCTAACAGACCACAGAATTCTTCGCACGTGCATGACCGACTTGGGATGATTCCAAAAGAGCAAAAACAAACTTTCTCGAATTCACGACGGCAACTTACATCAAAATGCACGTGAATCAAAGGAAGTCACTCCTTTCATCAAACAAGTACTTCATGAGCTAGCATGAAGAAAATGCTTTCAAAAGTTTCCAACACTAACTTAATGTTCAACAACATCATGGAGGAGATAAGGATGTTGTCAATGGGCTCAACAACAACTCATCGGAATTTCCATATCACTGAACTTCCACCATCATGTGAACACGGTGATAGCATTGGTCAGAACCAAAAGATATAATGGGGTATGCTCGAGGGATCAACCACGAGGAAGACAACATTACGAACATCGTTGGTTCTGACTTGATTTGACGATAGCCCACACTCAAATCAAAGGATTGATAAGACAATAGGTCCAGCAACTGATCACAGGGACCAATCGATGAAGATATCATCTTTCTTCAATACACACTACACAAGAATATCCTTTTGGGACGAACTAAGTCAGGCAAGCTTTTATCTTCCAACTCTCCAAGTTGTTGTCTAGCTTAACCAACTAGCTCAGGGATATCTAACACCGATTCTTGGAGAGAAGGTGGTTCACAAGAAACCAACTTGATCACGAGCTCAACATAGCGGTCAGGTGACAACCTGGTAATACTTCCGAG
>NW_021168734.1:0-1409 GCF_002162155.2 Triticum dicoccoides
ATATATATATATATATATATATATATATATATATATATGGTGGACACTCCGAAGGAAACAAATGGCGATGAGGCAACGGAGGATAAAACCTCAGGAAAAAAAGCAAAGAACGGGCGTCGTCGGCGCCACTCCAAGCCCCACCACAGCAATACCGGCCCAGGAGACGAAAACAATCCGAATGGTGCTGAAGAAGAATACAACCCTGATCAGCCCGCCTTCGAGCAGGCCGAACATGAGGATGAGCGAGTCAGCCCAGAAGAACAAGCGACGGACGAATACCGGAGGAGGACAGCTACATGCCCCCCTCCGAAGACGAGATTAGCCTCGGCGACGACGAGTTCGGCGTGCCTGAGGATCCCGTAGAGCAGGAGCGCTTCAAGCGTCGGCTTATAGCCACTGCGAGGAGCCTGAAAAAGAAGCAGCAGCGATCAAGACCTGCTCATAGATAGATGGACTGAAGTCCTGGCAGCCGAGGAATATGGACTCGAGCGCCATACGGCTGACGGCCACCTCGTGGCCGGGATAAAACGGCATATCAGTCTGCATACCAGCCAACACCCCCACGCCAACATACAACGGCCCGGAGCAACAAAACAGGATAGCCAAGATCAATCTACGGATCGCGGGGGCGCGCCTCGGCACGCGACGACGACCGTCACGCCGGATACACCTTCAACAAGTCCGGTCGGGCTGAACATAGCCACCCAGAGCAATTCGACCTGCGTAGCCACATAGCCCGGCACAGAGGCGCCGCGCACCCCCTCTGCTTCACTGACGAAGTAATGGATCATGAATTCCCAGAAGGGTTCAAACCCGTAAATATCGAATCATATGATGGCACAACAGACCCCGCAGTATGGATCGAAGATTTCCTTCTCCACATTCACATGGCCCGCAGAGACGATCTACATGCCATCAAGTATCTTCCCCTTAAGTTCAAAGGACCAGCCCGGCACTGGCTAAACAGCCTGCCAGCAAATTCCATTGGCAGTTGGGAAAACCTGGAAGACGCATTCCTCGACAACTTCCAGGGCACATACGTGCGACCACCGGACGCCGATGACCTGAGCCACATTACTCAACAGCCTGGAGAATCAGCCAGGAAATTCTGGACTCGGTTCCTAACTAAAAAGAACCAAATAGTCGACTGTCCGGACGCCGAAGCCCTGGCGGCTTTTAAGCATAATATCCGTGACGAGTGGCTCGCTCGACACCTCGGCCAGGAAAAACCCAAGTCCATGGCAGCTCTCACAACACTAATGACCCGCCTTTGCGCGGGCGAGGACAGTTGGTTGGCTCGCAGCAGCACTACGCCACATTCTGGCACTTCGGATGGCCGCGACAATAACAGCAAGCCACGGTGTAACAGACATAAGCGATGGAACAACGGCGACAGCACTGAAGACACG
>NW_021168735.1:0-1251 GCF_002162155.2 Triticum dicoccoides
GTATAGTATGTATGTATGTATAGTATATACCCGTGATCACCTCCCAAGTGATCACGGCCCGATAGTATAGCAAGGCAGACTGACAAGAATGTAGGGCCAATGATGATAAACTAGCATCCTATACTAAGCATATAGGATTGCAGGTAAGGTATCAACAGATGTAGCGACAATGTCAGGCTATGCATCAGAATAGGATTAACGAAAGCAGTAACATGCTACACTACTCTAATGCAAGCAGTATAGAGTAGAATAGGCGATATCTGGTGATCAAGGGGGGGGGGCTTGCCTGGTTGCTCTGGCAAGAGAGAGGGGTCGTCAACTCCGTAGTCGAACTGGGGCGTCAGCATGGTCACGGGGTCTACCGAAGAGAAGAGGGGGGGAGAAACAGTAAATACATAGCAAGCAAGTGCATAACAGGATAACAGGCAGAGCTAGACGTGTTCTAACGCGGTAGTAGGTGATACCGACGAAGGGGGAAAGCATCCGGGAAAGTATTTCCGGTGTTTCGTGTTTTCGGACAGATGAACCGGAGGGGGAAAGTTGCGTGTTTGATATGTTAGGGGTGTGTGGTGGACGAACGGGTTGCGTATCCGGAATCGTGTCGTCGTTCTGAGCAACTTTCATGTTGAAAATATTTTAATCCGAGTTACGGATTAAAAGATATAATTTTCTAAAGATTTTATTAATTTCTGAAATTTAACTAATTAATTATTTAATTCGAAAATGAATTTATGACGTCAGCATGATGTCATGCTGACGTCAGCAGTCAACAGGGTTGACTTGGTCAACCTGACAGGTGGGTCCCGTTCGTCATTGACTGTTTAGTCTAATTAATGTTTAGCTAATCTAATTACTGTTTAATTAAACTAATTAGTTAATTAGGTTAATCTAATTATGATTAATTAACTTAATTAATTCTTTAATTAATTAATTAATTTAATTATTATTTATTTATTTAATATATTTTTTTAATTCTTTTTTTTTATAAAACCGTTCTGGGCGGGGCCCCCTAGTCAGTGGCCCGGGGGCCATAGCGGGCAAACGGGTTACGGCCACGGGCGTACGGGCGCGGGCACGAGCGCCCCACGGGGCGAGCCCGGGCGCTGGCCTCGGGCGTGACCAGCAGCGCTGGCGCCGGTGGCCACGAAGCCGACCAGGGGAGGCGGCGGACCTGGCAGGTCGCCAGGTCGGCGAGGGCGAGGCCAGCTCGGGGTGAGGCGTGGCCGAGGCGAGGCAAGGCAGGGCGACGGC
>NW_021168736.1:0-1897 GCF_002162155.2 Triticum dicoccoides
TAGGCCCTTCATTTGTAAGCAAAACAAATGTATCCAATTTAGGCAGCATCATATTCTCATGAACATTAGAATCATTACCAAGAAACGAAAGTACCTGGTAATTTAGTTGGCGTGCACGAGCTCTAGTAATTGGTCCAGTATGTATAGCAGCAGGGGCTGTGGGTGTAACAATTGTATTGATGTCCTCATCATCCTCCCCTTCTTGAAATGAAGTCGTCCTCGACGGAAGTTCATCTTCCTCACCCAAATAAGGCTTCAAATCTGCAATGTTAAAAGTGGGACTGACCCCAAAATCTGCAGGCAGCTCAAGTTTATATGCATTATCATTTATTTTCTCTAACACCTTAAAGGGACCATCAGCACGTGGCATTAACTTTGATTTGCGCAAATCAGGAAATCTATCCTTACGCAAATGTAACCAAACAAGATCTCCAGGTGCAAACACAACATGTTTTCTACCCTTATCTCCACCAAGTTTATATTTAGCATTCATGCGCTCAATGTTTTCCTTAGTTAACTCATGCATTTTTAAAATCAATTCAGCACGTTGTTTAGCATCAAAATTAACCTTCTTCGAAGATGGAAGAGGCAACAAATCAATAGGTGCACAAAATTAACCCAACGCGTACGCATAGCAGTTTTCGAAGCAGCCCAAGTAGTTGGAATAGGATATAATCTACAATGTTCAGACCACCATACACACGCAAAACTAGTGAAAGCACAAACGGCAGCAGCAACTCGTCTCTCCTCAGGATATTGTAAACATGTAAATCGTTGTTCAGTTTCTAACTCCCAAGTAAGATATATATCAGGAACATATCTACCCTCAAATGGTGGAATATTCAATTTCAGTTTAGGAATATGGACATCATCTCGTACCTGAGGTGGTGGTGCAGGCCTACCATTACGAATATATACCTGAGGTCGACCTGCTGGTGGTGGTACAGGTAGCTGCACGTAGTGTTGATTTTGATCAACCTCATCCTCGTTGATGAGGACATCAATACAATTGTTACACCCACAGCCCCTGCTACTATACATACTGGACCAATTACTAGAGCTCGTGCACGCCAACTAAATTACCAGGTACTTTCGTTTCTTGGTAATGATTCTAATGTTCATGAGAATATGATGCTGCCTAAATTGGATACATTTGTTTTGCTTACAAATGAAGGGCCTAGCTTGGAGAAGGATGAACATTGGAGCAAGAACAAGCATGGAGATGATGGCATGCGCAAGGGGAACAAGAACGGAGTTACAAGTGATGATTTCAGGACTTTGAAGCCACCATAATGGGTGCATGAAGCCTTGGACGAAATATACAAGATGCCACTTCATAAATTTCGTCCCGAGGCTATTTTAGGTGCTGCGTCACCTTATTATTGGGCCAGGCCCATGTAATTTCGAAATACATAAGTATAGGCTATTTTTAGAGTCTGTATGTGTAGGGAAACAAGAGATAGGGTTGATTTCGGACCCCTCCACCAAGGGCCACGAAATTCCCCCCTCTTCCTCCATATATACAGCCCTTAGGGCATCGTTTAGACTTTGGGTTTTGTTTAGATTAAAAGTTCGCCATAGCTGCAACTTCGCGTACTTCGTTTGTGTTCAACGACCAGACAAAGGCGTCACAGAACCCCACCTTGATCAATAAAGCTTTCATCTTATATTCGCAATATCCAGATTGCAATCTTAGTTTCTTGCTTGTTCTTCGTTTGCTCGCAGGAAACAGACCCTCGTGGTCAGGTTGATCGTGCTCCGGCGTGGTCAATAACCTCTCGGAGTTGGTTTAGCGATTGCTAAGGCGCGACGTCCTCGCACGTTCGTAGTCGGATCGTCAAAGTCGACTTCCACCAAAGCGAAATCCACCATCTCATCGAAAGACGGGACACCTTTG
>NW_021168737.1:0-1186 GCF_002162155.2 Triticum dicoccoides
TAAGACATTGTGGAAATTGTTTCGCAATTAATACCGCCTGGAACACCATAATGTGATGGTGTGTCCGAACATCATAGTTGCACCCTATTGGATATGGTGCGTACCATGATGTCTCTTATCGAATTACCACTATCGTTCATGGGTTAGGCATTAGAGACAACCACATTCACTTTAAATAGGGCACCACGTAATTCCGATGAGATGACACCGTATGAATTATGGTTTAGAGAAACCTAAGTTGTCGTTTCTTAAAAGTTTGGGGCTGCGACGCTTATATGAAAAAGTTTCAGGTTGATAAGCTCAAACCCAAAGCGGATAAAATGCATCTTCATAGGAAACCCAAAACAGTTGGGTATACCTCCTAATTCAGATCCGAAAGCAATATGGATTGTTTCTAGAATCGGGTCCTTTCTCGAGGAAAAGTTTCTTTCGAAAGAATTGAGTGGGAGGATGGTGGAGACTTGATGAGGTTATTGAACCGTCTCTTCAACTAGTGTGTGACAGGGCACAGGGAGTTGTTCCTGTGGCACCTACACCAATTGAAGTGGAAGCTTATGATATTGATCATGAAACTTCGGATCAAGTCACTCCCAAACCTCGTAGGATGACAAGGATGCGTACTACTTCAGAGTGGTACGTAATCCTGTCTTGAAGGTCATGTTGCTAGACAAAAATGAACCTACGAGCTATGGAGAAGCGATGGTGGGCCCTGATTCCGATAAATGGCTTGAGGCCATAAAATCTGAGAGAGGATCCATGTATGAAAACAAAGTGTAGACTTTGGCAGAACGGCTCGATGGTCGTAAGGCTAATGAGTACAGATGGATTTCAAAAGGAAGACGGACAATGATGGTAAATGTCACCATTAAGAAAGCTCGACTTGTCGTTAAGATGTTTTCCGACAAGTTCAAGGAGTTGACTACGATGAGATTTTCTCACTCGTAGCGATGCTAAGAGTCTATTGGAATTATATTAGCGATTACTGCATTATTTATGAAATCTTGCAGATAGGATGTCAAAACATTGTTTCCTCGACGATTTTAATGAGGAAAGGTTGTATGTGATACAACCGGAAGGTTTTGTCAATCCCGAAAGATGCTAATAAGTATGCAAAGCTCCAGCAATCCTTCTAAGGACTGGAGTGAGCATCTCGGAGTTGGAATGTATGCTTTGATGATGATCAAAA
>NW_021168738.1:0-1193 GCF_002162155.2 Triticum dicoccoides
TTACATTGGTTGCGATTATGATAGCATTTGTTTTCGCATTGAAATGTTTTACATAGTTTCAGTGTATGGTTTAATTAATTTAGATGCTCTGCAGAGCTTTATGTTGTTAGATGAGAACTATGTATGTACTTTGGTTTTAATGTGATGATGAACTTCTATTAATTTGGTCACTTAATTATCTATTCATGATGTTCTATAATGATTTTTGACACACTTAATTATATATAATGCACGCAGATGAACCAGTAATGGATGTACGGTTCAAGACACACCTCCGAGTACATTAAGGGCGTGCATGATTTTCTCGAAGTGGCCGAGGCAAAGAAGCAGAATGGTTTTATGTGTTGTCCATGCCCTATATGTGGGAATACGAAGTCTTACTCTGACCGGAAAATCCTCCACACCCACCTGCTTTACAAGGTTTTCATGCCACACTATAATGTTTGGACGAGGCACGGACAAATAGGGGTTATGATGGAATACGGAAAAGAAGAAGAGTACGATGACAACTATGTGCCCCCTGAATACGGTGATGCTACTGAACATCAAGAGGAACCAGACGATGTGCACGATGATGCTGCAACAGGCGAAGCTGCTGAAGATCAAGAGGAACCAGACGATGTGCCCGATGATGATGATCTCCGCCGGGTCATTGTCGATGCAAGGACGCAATGGGAAAGTCAAATGGAGAAGCTGAAGTTCGATCGCATGTTAGAGGACCACAAAAAAGGGTTGTACCTCAATTGCGAAGATGGCAACACAAAGCTCGGTACCATACTGGAATTGCTGCAGTGGAAGGCAGAGAATGCTGTGGCTGACAAAGGATTTGAGAAGCTACTGAAAATATTGAAGAAGAAGCTTCCAAAGGATAACGAATTGCCCGACAGTACATACGCAGCAAAGAAGGTCGTATGCCCTCTAGGATTGGAGGTGCAGAAGATACATGCATGCCCTAATGACTGCATCCTCTACCGCGGTGCGTACAAGGATCTGAACGCATGCCCAGTATTCGGTGCATTACGGTATAAGATCAGACGAGATGACCCTGGTGATGTTGACGACGAGCCCCCCTGGAAGAGGGTTCCTGCGAAGGTGATGTGGTATGCTCCTGTAATACCACGGTTGAAACGTCTGTTCAAAAATGGAGAGCATGCCAAGTTGATGCGATGGCATAGTGAGGACCGTAATAAAGA
>NW_021168739.1:0-572 GCF_002162155.2 Triticum dicoccoides
ATCATTGCCACCCTGTATTAGCGTAACGCGAGTCGAGGCGGATGTCGTCGCGGTAGCAACGACAGACGCCGAGACGAGCACATGACAGTACTGCAACCCTGTCTTAGCGTAAGTGAGTCGAGGCAGACATCGTCGCGGTAGCGACGACGGACGCCGAGACGAGCACGTGACACCAGTGCCTCCCTGTCTTAGCGTAACGTGAGTCGAGGCGGACGTCGTCGCGGTAACGACGACGGACACTGAGACGAGCACGTGACACCAGTGCCATCCTGTCTTAGCGTAACGCGAGTCGAGGCGGACGTCGTCGCGGTAGCGACGATGGAGGCCGAGACGAGCACGTGATAGCACTGCAACCCTGTCTTAGCGTAACGCGAGTCGAGGCGGAGGTCGTCGCGGTAGCAACGACGGACGCCGAGACGAGCACGTGACAGCACTGCCTCCCTTTTTTAGTGTAACGCGAGTCGAGGCGGACGTCGTCGCGGTAGCCACAACGGACGCTGAGACGAGCACGTGACACCATTGCCAACCTGTCTTAGCGTAACGCGAGTCGAGGCGGACGTCGTCGCGGTAGC
>NW_021168739.1:925-1546 GCF_002162155.2 Triticum dicoccoides
GACACCATTGCCACCCTGTCTTAGCGTAACGCGAGTCGAGGCGGACGTCGTCGCGGTAGCGACGACAGACGCCGAGACGAGCACGTGACAGTACTGCAACCCTGTCTTAGCGTAAGCGAGTCGAGGCGGACGTCGTCGCGGTAGCGACGACGGGCGTCGAGACAAGCACGTGACACCAGTGCCTCCCTGTCTTAGCGTAACGCGAGTCGAGGCGGACGTCGTCGCGGTAACGACGATGGACGCCGAGACGAGCACGTGACACCAGTGCCACCCTGTCTTAGCGTAATGCGAGTCGAGGCGGACGTTGTTGCGGTAGCGACGACGGACGCTGAGACGAGCACGTGACAGCACTGCCTCCCTTTTTTAGCGTAACGCGAGTCGAGGCGGACGTCGTCGCAGTAGCGACGACGGACGCTGAGACGAGCACGTGACACCATTGCCAACCTGTCTTAGCGTAACGCGAGTCGAGGCGGACGTCGTCGCGGTAGCGAGGACGGACGATGAGACGAGCACGGGACACCAGTGTCACCCTGTCTTAGCGTAACACGAGTCGAGGCGGACGTCGTCGCGGTAGCGACGACGAACGCCAAGACGAGCACGTGACACCAGTGTCATCCTGTC
>NW_021168740.1:0-1130 GCF_002162155.2 Triticum dicoccoides
GCAACGGTGCACAGTTAGGGGAGAACACTTCTTGAAATTTTTGTAAGGGATCATCTTATTTACTACCGTCGTCCTAAGTAAACAAGATGCATAAACATAATAAACATCACATGCAATTATATAGTTGTGACATGATATGGCCAATATCATATAGCTCCATTGATCTTCATCTTCGGGGCTCCATGATCATCTTGTCACCGGCTTGACACCATGATCTCCATCATCATGATCTCCATCATCGTGTCTTCATGAAGTTGTCACGCCAACGACTACTTCTACTTCTATGACTAACGTTTAGCAATAAAGTAAAGTAGTTTACATGGCGTTATTCAATGACACGCAGGTCATACAAAAAATAATGACAACTCCTATGGCTCCTGCCGGTTGTCATACTCATCGACATGCAAGTCGTGAATCCTATTACAAAGAACATGATCTCATACATCACAATTCATCATTCATCACAACTTCTGGCCATATCGCATCACATGATCAATCGCTACAAAAAACAAGTTAGACGTCCTCTAATTGTTGTTGCATCTTTTACGTGGCTGCAATTCGGTTCTAGCAAGAACGTTTTCTTACCTACGAATCACCACAACGTGATTTTGTCAACTTCTATTTACCCTTCATAAGGGCCCTGTTCATCGATTCCGCTCCAACTAAAGTGGGAGAGACAGACACCCGCCAGCCACCTTATGCAACTAGTGCATGTTAGTCGGTGGAACCGGTCTCACGTAAGCGTACGTGTAAGGTTGGTCCGGGCCGCTTCATCCCACAATACCGTTGAGAAAGAAAAGACTAGTAGAGGCAAGTAAGATGACAAAATCCACGCCCACAACAAAATTGTGTTCTACTCGTGCAAAGAGAACTACGCATAGACCTAGCTCATGATGCCACTGTTGGGGAACGTTGCAGAAAATTAAAATTTTTCCTACGGTTTCACCAAGATCCATCTATGAGTTCATCTAAGCAACGAGTCAAGGGAGAGAGTTTGCATCTACATACCACTTGTAGATCGCGTGCGGAAGCTTGCAAGGTGATGATGTAGTCGTACTCGACGTGATTCGAATCACCGATGACCAAGTGCTGAACGGACAGCACCTCCGCGTTCAACACACGTACGGGAC
>NW_021168741.1:0-2561 GCF_002162155.2 Triticum dicoccoides
TAAGACACTCTATTATATGATCGCGGTCCTCGCCACGACCAATCACCTTCAAAGGTGGCAGTGATGTAGTCTCAGGAACAATAGTTGATGATATGCTGGAGCTCTCTGCACTATAACCAACTGGTAAGCAGAGAAGTTGACGGAAGTCCTTGGCTTTCGCCAGGGTAGCCTTTAGTTCATTCAGGTGGTGAAGTAGCTTTCTGTTCTCAGAGCTCAGATTGGAGAGCCTGCTTGATGCAGCACGCAGAGGCTTCATCAAAGTGTTGCTGATTGAGGAGGCATTGGCCAGCAAGGAATCTTTCCCCTTTGCTCTGAGCTTGAGGAGGTTGTACTCATGGTCATCCAGCAAGTCTTCGGCCAGATAGAATGCTTCTTTGAGTTCCTGGAGCCATTTGTCCAACTTGGGTCTATGGTTTCCCTTGTCTGCTGCTTCAATCACGAGCTCGAACTGTGGCAAAATAGTGGTCTCCAGTTCATGGAGCTCACGCGCCATGTCCACTCCAAGATACAATGAAGCATCAGTAAGAAGCTTCTTCAAGACCGGTGATGCGGCCAATTTTAAGCTAACGCTTAACGCAGTGCTAGCTAACGCCACTTCCATTAGGTTGCGGGGTTTATTTTTTGGTCTGAATAAATGAAGATAGCACTGGAATTGTTTCTTGACACAGTGACGGATGAAAAATCTGTTGAAGTAGTAAATCATGGGATAAATTAGCCAGCTGCAATAGTGATATGAAAACAGAAACCTAGTGGTAGATCAGTAGACGATGGCAAAGACTAAGAATACTATTTTGAGAGGGCAGAATGACCTGAATAATCGATGGACGAGCAATTGAAAGTATTCCGGATCAGAGGTAGAAACAACCAATGAGCATAAGAATGGATGAACACCTGTTGGAGTGGGAAATCAAAAGACAAATTAGCTGGTTGCAACAACGGAGGAACAAGCAAAACCCCACATCCAGATTTGTATAGGATAACATATGAGAACATAGTGGTGAGATTACACAGATGGTGAAGTGAGAAGCAGAGTTGTAGGAGCCGGCGCAGAGACGAGGCAAGTTTTCAGGAGAGGAACATGGTAGGAGCTAATAATGTTGTGCTGCAAGGGAATGTGCGGAGGCAGAAATCCCCAAACAGCAGGTCAAGGAGGAAATAACAGAGCCGATCCATCCAACTACTTGCCCTTTTTTTAAGCTGAGCTGAGCTGGACTTGCTAATAAACTATTCCCTCCGTCCCATAATATAAGAGAGGTTTTGACACGCTCTTATATTATGAGACGGAGAGAGTAATCAGTAACCAATGTGGACACACACAGCACATGTCTTCTGCAGTGTGATGCATCTAGACATTCTGCAGTGCCCTGTTTATCTGCCTTGGCTCTGTAGATACGGTCGACCCATTCATCATACTGTAACAATTCATATGTATGGTTTCTCGAAGACATCTCTGTCCTTGTAGGCCTGTCTAATTCATCAATTTAACATTAGTCTGGTAACCGGCTAAAAGTTTTCTAACTAATTATGGTGGGTGGTACCCTACCTATTCACTAAAAGAAAAACAAGCAGTCTACCCTGATGTCTCTGAGGAGTCATTATCAATGTTGCTAGTGCACAATTACAAATAATCAAAGGCGAATACCAAAAAAGAGAGGTAAAGCTAAAGCAAGTATGAATGTCATCAAAATGGGCGCGCACCTTCGTGTACTTTACCCACCAATTAATTAAGCACGAACCTACTTTGTGGACCCACAATTCCATGTATTTTCCTGCTTTACCGACTTAATTACTGCCATTTGCACGACCCACCCTACTTAATGGACGTTAACTTTCCTGTAATTTCCTGCTTTGCCCACTTAATTACAAGCAGAGAAGAGGAAAGCATGCCTGTTAGTCAAGCCCACCATGGGAAACTAAGACACCAGATTTCCGTCAAAAGGATTCTCTTCAGGGCATAACAAAAAGAATTTGGATACTAGACAAGACTGAGTTCAGGTCCCGTTGATGCAATGAACAAGACTGAGTTCATTCAGTAGCACTGTACAAAAGACAGAGTTAATACCATCTCAGCATAGTGAAGCCTGAAGCCTGAAACCTTCACCAACACAAACCTGATACTTGGCAGGGTTTGCATTAGGATTATTATATACAGTTGCTGCTCCTTCTCCACTCCTCTGTTAATCCGAACAAACAAAACATAGCTGGGGGCAGCTAATTCAGGAAATGTTTAGCCGCAAACCGATTTGGCTTCTAAAACACATGGTTGAGAGTCAACAGTGAAGTGCAAATCTGTCGTCCTTGCTACAAATGGGTTGTTTAAGAGTCAAAAATTTGGGTACTTCTCACTGAACTTCATCTCATGTCTGTGTACGTATACATCATCATCGTCAGAATAATAACCTGATGAATGTTCAGCTCAGGACACACCATTGACTCTGAGGAAGCAAGGTGACGCACAGCACAATCCGCAACCTAATTTGGTGGGCTCCGGGATGAATGAGCCGGAGAAGCTGCGTGGCGCAGCGACCAAGCCACCAACCGAGAAGGTGGATGGGACTAAG
>NW_021168742.1:0-1630 GCF_002162155.2 Triticum dicoccoides
ACTTGGAGAGTTGGAAGATAAAAGCTTGTCTGACTTAGTTCATGTTAAGGGATATCTTTTGTGCGTGTGTGTGTGTTGAAGAAAGATGATATCTCCATTGATTGGTCTTCGTGATCAGTTGTTGGATCTATTGCCTTGTCAAGACTTTGACTTGAGTATGGGCTATCATCAAGTCAAATCAGAACCAACGATTTTCGTAATGTTGTCTTACTCGTGGTTGATCCCTCGAGCATACACCATTACATCTTTTGGTCTGACCATTGCTATCACCGTGTTCTCATGATGGTGGAAGTCCAGTAATATGGAAAATTCTGATGAGTTGTTGTTGAGCCCGTCAGCAGCATTTTTGTCTCCCCCATGATTCATGTTGAACATCAACCTAGTGTTGAAAACCTTGTAAGCAATGCCTTCGTGTTCCGTTCATGAAGCTTATCCTAGGATGAAAGAAGTGACTTTCTCCAAGTTCACGTGCATTAGGTGTAAGTTGCCGCCATGAATTTGAGAAAGGTTTGTTTTGTTTCCCTTGGAATCATCCCAAATCAGTCATGCATACGTACGAAGTATCCCAAACCTTTTTTTTAATTTTTTTGCATCTAGATCTTGAAAGCCCCGTAACTTTTTTGTTTTAGATTTTTGGGGATTTTGAAAATGTTTAATGGGGTTCCCCCAGTTAAATACGGATGTAACTTTTCGAGTAGATGATTTTTCATATATAAAACTTTTTAATCAGAGTTCGTATGCAAAAGTTATGCCCATTTTACAAATTTCCAGAGATATTTTGCAAATAAAGTCGAAATTTATATTTGTAAATTTTCCCAACAACTAGACCACATATGACATGGAAAACTTATTTTCTTTTATTTTTTTGACATTTTTATCATTTTTTTTATTTTTTTTAACTGAAAAGGCGGTCCAGAGGGGGGGGGGGTTTCTTGTAAGCCACCCTTTCTCCATGAATTTGTGTCGGATTCCCTAAGCTAGTTGGTTAGGCTAAACAACAACTTGGAGAGTTGGAAGATAAAAGCTTGTCTGACTTAGTTCATGTTAAGGGATATCTTTTGTGCGTGTGTGTGTGTTGAAGAAAGATGATATCTCCATTGATTGGTCTTCGTGATCAGTTGTTGGATCTATTGCCTTGTTAAGACTTTGACTTGAGTATGGGCTATCATCAAGTCAAATCAGAACCAACGATTTTCGTAATGTTGTCTTACTCGTGGTTGATCCCTCGAGCATACACCATTACATCTTTTGGTCTGACCATTGCTATCACCGTGTTCACATGATGGTGGAAGTCCAGTAATATGGAAAATTCTGATGAGTTGTTGTTGAGCCCATCAGCAGCATTTTTGTCTCCCCCATGATTCATGTTGAACATCAACCTAGTGTTGAGAAACTTGTAAGCAATGCCTTCGTGTTCCGTTCATGAAGCTTATGCTTGGATGAAAGAAGTGACTTTCTCCAAGTTCACGTGCATTAGGTGTAAGTTGCCGCCATGAATTTGAGAAAGGTTTGTTTTGTTTCCCTTGGAATCATCCCAAATCGGTCATGCATACGTATGAAGTATCCCAAACCTTTTTTTTGAATTTTTTTGCATCTAGATCTTGAAAGCCCCGTAACTTTTTTTGTGTTA
>NW_021168743.1:0-4362 GCF_002162155.2 Triticum dicoccoides
GAGGACGAAGTTTGACTGCAAGGAAGAACCAAAGCAGAGAGCTCTTATTGCCAAGGTGGGCGATAAAAAGGCATGATGTTCATGTGTGAGCTGGTGGACGAGGAGGATCTAGACTCTCAAGCGTTGACTAAAGAAATTGGCGTGCTTGCGGAAGAAAAAGTTTGACATCTTGATCATGTTTCAGAAAATTGTACTGATGCTATAGACACAAAACTGACAACCCTAGAAAACGATGCGGCGCCAGAAGTCCGCGAGACATGGAGAGAATACGTGGTTATGCTAGTAGAAGGTAAAGGCATCGCACCAGAAATCCACAATGCAAGGCGTTTCAGTATGATTGTGCCAGAAGATCGCAAGACCAGGCGAGACGTGTGGCAAATTGCACTCAAAGCAGGCGAGGAGCGTGAACGGCGTGAGTAGAGGCGCACCGGACACCTCACATCTAGAGATAGGTGCCGCGAGTGTCTCATTGAGCAACACACTCATCAGCTCACGTGAGCAGGTGGACATGAGTGTAGGTGCCCCCGACAACCTTTTTTCAAATGTCCAAAAATTGCCTATATATCCCATGTCCTGTAAAGCACACACATCAATTGGTAAAGCTTGTTATACTTTCATATTCACCATGGTTTAAAACTTCATCAAAATCGCCGATCATAATCCAATGGAGATCACAAGAAGAGGCAATACCCTTGATCTTGTCCCAGTTTTGTACCTCTATGAGGTTTGAGCTTCACCATATACACAAGAGTAAAGCGCCATGGATCAGGACCCACATCAACTATCTTTGCATCTATATGGTACTCAAAATAGCCAAGAATCTCTAACTTCATTTAATTATTCCAGAACAAACCAAGGCCGCCTCTACGACCAGAACTGCAAACAGAAAAAAGAAGAATCAAAATCAAGTCATGAAGCTAAAGCTTCAACCTGCGCTTTACTAATTTAAGTCTCAACAATACCAAGCATGGGCTGGGCAAACTTGTTTGTGAAATCGCGAAGTTCTTGTCGCAGCTTTGCCCACACCTCGGTAGTTCCAACCATCATTGTGCCCGGCGGCACTCCTCAAGGGAGCCCACCGATCTTGCGTCATTTGTTTTTGTTTGATGTCCATTCTTCTTGCCATTGTTGTTCTAAACGTTGTTATGCATATTGTTGTGCTTCTGGTCTCTAATCTGAGAGGGACTCGGCGGCAACGGTGAAACTGGAAGAAATAAAACACCGGTTTTTTTGCTCTAGGGTGATGAGCATCTCCTCGTTCGACGATGTAGCGACCTTTCGAGCCAGGGCAAAGGAGCAGGAGGCTCCTTTCGGCGGTGGAGTTGGATGAAGCTGGTTTCCACCCCGATGGCAAAGGCATGCCCCCTCTGCCGGTTCTCCCATGTTCGAGTAGGCAGTGCTCTTAGCTCCGGTTGCCTGATCATGGTCGAGAACCCGGATGAGCCCAAGCGATGCCTCATGCCTTCGCTCGATAGGCTTGGTGTTTTTCTGGGGCGTGTGGCTGTTCCTCGGTATCGTTGTATCATGCCGTTTCTCTTTTTTTCTTCTTACTATTTCTTTCGTGTGCTGTTGTACTTGTTTGCCGGGCCACAGGCCTTTTTTGTCTAAAAAAACACCGATCGCCCTCAAAACACTTGAACCTGGTGGTGCACACGCTGCAGCATTGTGGAGAGCCTCTGAACCACAGCCCCGACATTGCCGCTGCTGCTGGTCTGAATCCGGGAAGCAAACTCCAAGACACCCATACATCTGGTGGATCGTCCCCTCGTCCCCAACATCAGGAACTTCCTCCGATCGAGTGAATTAGCTCCTTCATCCACGCCTTCAGACCAAACTGTACAGTGGTACTTCAAATCGGTCCATAGATTCCAGCCGACCAAACTCCTAACCTTTAAATCAGTTAAGGAACAAAAACTCGGTAACTCCAGTCGCCTGGTTACCTCTAGAGAGGACGGGAGAGGAGGAAAAATCTCAACACCGTGGAAGTCAGCGATAATAAATAAACCTGTCATGAGAGGATTCCCCCGGCTTCAATTCCCTCGGCTTCAAAACTGGTCTCATGAGAGGATGTTTGCCCGAAATCACTAATTAAGGAGTACTCGTTGCAAATAACACTCCACTTTCTCAGGTTGCGACAAGTGGCGCATATGCAGCACGCCACTTGTCACAACCTGGGAGTTTTCCCTTTTCTCGTAGACCGTTTATTCAAAACGTTTTATCTTTTAAATCGTGCGTCTAAATCTTGAACCGTTTTCATCATTGGATTCCTTGCGTCGAGATCTTCAAAACTAGATCCCATGTTGATAGGTTTTGACGAACTTTTTTTGTCATGAAAAAAACCGGATGAAAAAAATCGGGCAAAAAACCGTATCGGGAGCACGGTTTTTTCCCTTTTCAAAAGAGGCACGCCCATGCCTCTCGCGAAATCACACCCGTGCCTCTTGTGGAAGCAAAATCGTGACTCTCGTGGAAGGAAAAAAACAGAAAACACGTTTTTTTTCTGTTTCTGAGAGGCACGGCCGTGACTCTCGTGAAAGCACAACCGTGCCTCTCGCGAAACCAAAACCGTGACTGTCGCGATAGAAAAAAAACCAGAAAACACGTTTTTTTCTGTTTCTGAGAGGCACGGCCGTGACTCTCGTGAAAGCACAACCGTGCCTCTCGCGGAACCAAAACCGTGACTCTCGCGATAGAAAAAAAACCAGAAAACGCGTTTTTTTTCCTTTCTGAGAGGCACGGCCGTGATTCTCACGAAAGCACAACCGTGCCTCTCGCGGAAAGAAAACCGTGACTCTCGCGAAAGAAAAAAAAAATAGAAAACGCGTTTCGTTTTTCCCTTTCCGAGAGGCACGACCGTGACTCTCGTGAAAGCACAACCGTGCCTCTCGCGGAAACAAAACTGTGATTCTCGCGAAAGAAAAAAAAATAGAAAACGCATTTTTTTCGTTTTCGAAAGTCACGGCCATGACTCTCGCTAAAGTACAACCGTGCCTCTTGCGAAAAAACCATGACTTTCGCGAAAGAAAAAAAAAAGAAAACGCGTTTTTTCGTGCAAAATTTTTTTTTTCCAAATTTTTTTTCGATCGAAAAGCTAAGGAAGACCGAAAGAAAACCAAAACGTCGAAAGAAACTAGAAAAAAATGCTTAAAAGGCCGAAAACGCGTGCAGAAAAATAAAATAAAATCCGGAGGAAACGTGCAGAGCGCGATACGTGGCGAATGGCTGAGAGCGCGCCAAGTGACGCTGATCGTTGCGAGGCTCCCGAAGGAGCGCTCGTTAACTAGTTGCTCCCTTAATGTTTGCCAAGCTGAACATGCTGACCGGGCCAAAAAGCTCGCTCGTGGACCGGTCCGGATAGGTTCAAAATTGAGAGGCCCGACAAAGAAAAACAGCCGACAAGGTGTATAAAAATAGGCCCAAAAAAAGTCCGATACGGTCTTGTTTTGGTCCGGTCTGGGGGACCTCGTCCCCAGTGGGTGCCGCGTATGGCTCCCTGGCGCTCGGCCCCAACAAGCCGACGAGCTCGCTCACAATGGCGGTTTGTTTCCTCCTCCCTTGGTCCATCGTTGACCAATTAACCGTTGACCATTGACTTTTAAAGAAAACATTTTTTAGAAAAACATCAATTCAGGAACAAATGCTCACAGAATTAACAAAAGTTCAGGAACACAAAAAAGTTCACGAGTTCAAAAAAAGTTAACGGGATTTGAAAACAAAAGTTCCAAAATCGAGAAAGCTCAAAAGATTTGAAAAAATGTTCAGGGATTTGAAAAAGGTTCATGAATTCGAAAAACTTTACGCATTAAAAAACATGGATTTGAAAAAAGTTAATGAATTTGAAAAAGTCATTAATTGATTTTTTACAAGTTTAGAAAAAATCAATTTTGCATATAGTTGATGAATTGGAAAAAGAAAAGGCAAAAGCAGAAGCAAAATATCAAAATAAAAAAGAAAAAAGAAAAAGAAAAAGAAAAAACTGAGAGAAAAATCAAAAAAGGAAAAAATCCATATAAAAAAAAGGAACGAAGCTGCCTGCAAAAACACTTAAACAGCCAGCCAAAAAGAATCAAACACAAAGTAGTGTGTGTGCTCTAGTTGCGAAAACGTCTGTAACTGGTGTTACAACGCCAAATAGGGTTTGGGGTGGTCCGCTCGGTCAGACCAATTTTTCTTTGCACTATTTGAATAACAGAGAAGTATAGTTGCCCCCCCCCCCCACACACACAACACACATGTGGCCAATCGGCTCAAATACCCCCCCCCCACCCCCACCCCCAAGGTCCAAAACCGGTTATTTAAGCCCCTCAAATATGCAAAACCAGATAAATCTTCCCTAGCTTGCTTTTGCACATGATTTGAGAT
>NW_021168744.1:0-1533 GCF_002162155.2 Triticum dicoccoides
GATCGTGGTGATACTATGCGAGCTTGAGATGTACTTCCCGCCCGCATTCTTCGACGTTATGGTGCATCTGCTGGTCCATATAGTGGAGGATATCATCCAACTCGGGCCGACGTTCCTGCACAGCATGATGCCGTTCGAAAGGATGAATGGTGTCATCAAAGGATACGTTCGCAACATGTCACGTCCAGAAGGAAGCATAGCCAGGGGCTTTCTGACCGAAGAGTGCATCTCCTACTGCACGAATTATCTAGGCATCGAGAACCCCGTTGGTCTGCCCGTCAACAGGCACCTCGGCAGGCTCGCTGGATGGGGTCACCATGAGGGTCGCCGCGAAATGCATGTCGACTTCGAGGGTCGACTCGCCGACTTTGAAAGAGCAAACCTAGTCGCGCTACAACACATAGACGTGGTCGATCCTTGGTTGGTAGAGCACAAAACCTTTATTAAAAAGATGTACAATGACCGAGGCCAACAGAGGACGGACGGAGATATACTCAAAGAGCACAACTCATGTTTCACGCGTTGGTTCAAGCATAAGCTTCTGTCGTACCCTTTACATGAGGATTCTTCCGCGGAAGAACAACTCATATTCGCCTTGTCACAGGGCGCCGAGCACAACCTGATGACCTATGAGGCGTACGATATCAATGGCTACACATTCTACACCGAGGCCAAGGACATGAAGAGCGATGGTTATCAGAACTCCGGGGTAACGATGGAATCCTACACCGGTAACGACAAGGACAGATACTACGGAAGGATCGAGGAGATCTGGGAGCTGAGCTACGCTGGAGAGAAGGTCCCGATGTTCCGTGTCAGATGGGCCAAGAACGTCATAAAAGAAGGCCGGTATTTCACCACCATGGTTATACCCGAAGCCAAATCCAAGACCGCGGGCGCAAACGTCACCGCGAAAAATGAGCCATGGGTACTGGCTTCCCAAGTGGACCAATGCTTCTTCATTACCGACCCGCCAAAGCCCAGTCGTGTTGTCGTGAGGAGAGGCAAAAGGAAGATCATCGGAATGGATGGAGTAGCCAATGAGCAAGACTTCGACAAGTACGGCGACCCGAGGATCAAACATGACGACGATGATGAAGTAGCAGCATACACCACAAGAAGAAGCAGGACCACCCTACCTAAAGGACGTCCGTTCCACAGAAGAACTCCATTTGCGAAAAAGAAGGGCAAAAAGATTGTGAACAGATAGCTAGCTAAGATCGATTGTATTTAAATCGTAGCCTTCATTTCTCGATTGTATTTCATGGGTACTTTTTGAACTATCATGAATATTTTTAAATTTCATGGACACTCGATCTCGATCCCCCTCCATCTCGATCGCTATCCCACCTTGCCAGATCCGGCCCCCCTCGCCGCCGAGCACCCCCCAGTCCACCGGCCGCCGCCGCCGACCCCCCGCACCCTCGATTCCCCTACCCAACCGCCGCCGCCGACCCCCCGCACCCCGCGCACCGTCTTATAAAAAAAATTAGTATCAAACAGCTTTTTAAATGCTACTGTCTTATAAAAAAA
>NW_021168745.1:0-1085 GCF_002162155.2 Triticum dicoccoides
CATACGAATTTGATGGTAGCCACTACGCAAATCAACTTTGGAGAATATTGTAGAGCCACTCAATTCATCAAGCATATCATCTAGCCTAGGAATAGGATGACGATAACGAATAGTAATATTATTAATGCCTCTACAATCAACACACATACGTGATGTACCATCCTTTTTCGGCACTAGAATAATAGGAACAGCACAAGGACTAAGGGATTCGCGTATATAACCTTTGTCGAGAAGCTCTTGTACTTGACGCATAATCTCCTTCGTCTCCTCTGGATTGGTACGGTATGGTGCACGGTTTGGCAGTGAAGCACCGGGAATTAAGTCAATCTGATGCTCAATCCCTCGAATAGGCGGTAATCCCGGTGGCACGTCTTGTGGAAAAACGTCAGCGAACTCCTGCAAAATGTTAGTGACAGCAGGAGGCCAAGAGGAAGGCACGTCCTCGAATGAAAATAATGCCTCTTTGCACACAAAAGCATAGCAAACAGATTTGCTGAAATCTAGCTCATCAATATCAGATTTGGTGGAAAATAAACATGCACTTTTCAATTTAATTTCAGAAGCAACACTAGATGGTTTATTATTAGGCTTCATTTGTTGCTCAAATTCTTTTGCCACAATCTGATTTTCACTCTTATTCTTCTCCTGTTTTGCTTTATTAGCTCTATTAATATCATCTTTCAAAATGGAATCAGGAGTCATAGGAAGCAAAGTAATATTTTTATCCTTATGAACAAGAGTATAGTGATTGTTTCTACCATGGTGTACAGAATTTTTATCAAATTACCATGGTCTACCAAGTAATAAGGAACATGCTTGCATAGGTACCACATCACAATCAACATAATCAGCATATGTAGAGATACTAAAATGCACACGAACAGTACGTGTTACCTTAACCTTGCCGCTGTTGTTGAACCATTGGATGTAGTAAGGATGTGGATGTGGTCTTGTGGTGAGAGAAAGCTTCTCCACCATCTCCATGCTAGCCAAGTTGTTGCAGCTCCCTCCGTCTATTATGACGCGCACAGAACGTTCCTTCACAACTCCCTTGGTATGGAACAAATTGTGCCTCTGATTTTGCT
>NW_021168746.1:0-982 GCF_002162155.2 Triticum dicoccoides
TCCCGGTGGCACGTCTTGTGGAAAAACGTCAGCGAACTCCTGCAAAATGTTAGTGACAGCAGGAGGCAAAGAGGAAGGCACGTCCTCGAATGAAAATAATGCCTCTTTGCACACAAAAGCATAGCAAACAGATTTGCTGAAATCTAGCTCATCAATATCAGATTTGGTGGCAAATAAACATGCACTTTTCAATTTAATTTCAGAAGCAACACTAGATGGTTTATTATTAGGCTTCATTTGTTGCTCAAATTCTTTTGCCACAATCTGATTTTCACTCTTATTCGTCTCCTGTTTTGCTTTATTAGCTCTATTAATATCATCTTTCAAAATGGAATCAGGAGTCATAGGAAGCAAAGTAATATTTTATCCTTATGAACAAGAGTATAGTGATTGTTTCTACCATGGTGTACAGAATTTTTATCAAATTACCATGGTCTACCAAGTAATAAGGAACATGCTTGCATAGGTACCACATCACAATCAACATAATCAGCATATGTAGAGATACTAAAATCCACACGAACAGTACGTGTTACCTTAACCTTGCCGCTGTTGTTGAACCATTGGATGTAGTAAGGATGTGGATGTGGTCTTGTGGTGAGAGAAAGCTTCTCCACCATCTCCATGCTAGCCAAGTTGTTGCAGCTCCCTCCGTCTATTATGACACGCACAGAACGTTCCTTCACAACTCCCTTGGTATGGAACAAATTGTGCCTCTGATTTTGCTCAGCTTGTGTGACCTGCACACTCAAAACACGTTGAGCAACTAAACATTCATACCTGTCAGCGTCTTCAGGAGCCATGTATTGCGTCTCATGATCAGAATCATCTCCACCATGTTCTTCACGTGTAATAAGAGCCAAAGTGTCCTCATCATAGTCACTAGCGGACTCATATCCACCATCCGCGGTAGCAATCATCACACGCGGAGATTTGCATTCTCTCGCATAATGACCTCCTCCCTTACAACGACGACAAATAA
>NW_021168747.1:0-850 GCF_002162155.2 Triticum dicoccoides
GGGGTGAGTTGTCACATCCCTAGCTTTACCCTGGCCTTGGACTAGCTTGGTTGCTGCATCATGTTTAAATTCAAATGAAATTTGAATTGAGGAATTTTCAAAGCCTCAGAATCCTTTAAAAAAATGATCAAGATAAAAATTGCTTCAAATAAGTCCAAGAAAATGTTCTTGTTATCCTCTGGAAATATTGGCAAGAGGTAAAATCCAAACCAATATTTTCGGTATCTCAGAAACATTTATTTTGGGTATTTGAATTAAATCAATAGCTATTTGAATTGGACTTATATCTACTGTTAAATAAATATAGGTCCAATAATTCTGAAATATTTTTGTGGAGCATTGTTTTAATTCTTTTAGCTCCTAAAAATATTGTCAGAAGTAAAATAAATTGAATTGGTTTCAAAACCAAATTCAAAACAAACCTGCAAAATAGAAAACAGAATTAAAACAAAAGAGAGAGAGAGAGAGAGAGAGAGAGAGAGAAGGACTTACCTGGCCTCACCCGTGCAGCCCACCAGAACTGGCCCAGCCGGCCCAGCCCGCCACCGCTACTCCCCCCCCCTGTCGTCTTCCTCTTGCCAGTGGGAGCAACTGCGTGCTCGCACGCGCGCGGCCGAGGAGGCCACCTCCTCCCTGCCTGGCTGCCTCCTCCTTCCCTGGTCCCTCCCGCGACGCCACGCAGCCCCGACCCCCTCTCACTTCTCCCTCGCTCTCTGGACCTCCCTCCCCCTCGCTCCTCTGTTTCCCCTCCCGCGACCGAACGGAGCCGCCGCCACCGACGAGAGCCACCGTGGCTACCGGCCACCCCACGGCTCACCGACGCCCCAGGAAGCTCCGCCAGTCCTCCCTC
>NW_021168748.1:0-925 GCF_002162155.2 Triticum dicoccoides
CTCCTTATCATATGGATGCTAGCGACACTGTCATATACGTGTGCCAAAAGGCGCAAACGGTCCCGGGCAAAGGTAATGCGACACCCGTGGGAATACCGTGCGTGAGGCCGCAAAGTGATATGAGGTGTTACATGCTAGATCGATGTGGCATTGAGTCGGGGTCCTGACAGCGTTGGTATCAGAGCTTGACTGCCTGTAGGATTACCAAGCCAAACTGGTCGAAGTTGAGTCTAGAAATTCTTTAGTTATATAAGGGAATTGATTGTGGGATGGAACGTAAGGCTCTTTTTACTCCTTATACCTTATGCCCTTCTGATCTGAGTCATCTTATCTTTCCTACAGGGATTAAGAACTAGGCTATCTCTTCTTTCTATCAGGATCACGTGTTACTAATCCGTAGACTTATAGATTGTTGGATTTAAGCTTGAGTTCAGTTTCTACTACTTCCGTACGTTAACTGTTGATCTCGAAACCTTGATACTATGCTTCTGAGTGGTTATGCCACCATTTTGTGAATGTCTCAAATCTTTTCTGAGCATTTACAGCCGTTATGCTGTCCGAGTCATCCCAGGTTTCCAAAGAGTCTGATGCATTTGCAAATCCCTTCCTCCTGTTTCCGATGTGCCTTTGGTCAGATTAATCACACAAATCAGTGAGTTGAGGTACTTTATTGCCTTGACATATATGTTGGAGTTGGTATTATGACCCTAGGTGTCTTAGGGGATCATCTAGTAATTTAGCCATGATTGTGTCCCAGTGTGATGATTCTGGCCATCATTCTCGTAAGCATCCCTTGATGCCACTTAGTTAGTAGGTATTCCATTCCGGGCTTCTTGAACCCGAGATTCACCCTACTTACTTCATGTCGATAGTGTTTGCTAGTTCCCTTAGGTTATTAGTAACCTTTGCGATAGTCCTTGAAGTC
>NW_021168749.1:0-2348 GCF_002162155.2 Triticum dicoccoides
GCCGCTTTAAGTCGGCCTTACCAAGCCGTCTGAATCCACCGCTGCTGCAACAAATAGAGCAGCAAGGGAGCTGCAGGGGCAATAGCCCGACGTAGTGAGGCTGTTACGCCATGGCATTACGCTGCGTCAAGTCACCAGAGGAAAAAGGCATAAAAAAGGGAGGGAGCCACTACGAGAAGGAAGCACGAGCGTGGACTCCTCGAACCGGCGACGACTCAGAAGCGGAGATGGGCGCGGGCTCTGCTGTTGTTGTGCCTGCGAGTCGGCCACCGTCGACCGGCTGTCTTCATGGCCCGGCCGCCTCGCTCCACCTCCATTCAAGAGCTGCCGCCCACCGTGCCGCTCTGTCGTCCCGGTATCCCGCGGCCGGCCGCGCCGGTCTGTCAACTTCCTCAAACCACCGCACTGCGAGTCACCGCTTTCACCGCGAACCTGCCGGCGTGCCCCCGTGGACCGGCCCTGAGCTGCCTGCCGCCTCCACGGCCTGAAGCCACCTCGGCTCCTCCGATTGGCCATCTGACGCCGTCTCCGAGTCAACCACAAGCACTTCGTGCCTCATCGAGCCGCCGCCGTGGCTCATTTCCACGCCACTGCCGGGTTACCATGATCCCCATCAAGTCATCGCCGCGCCTCCGAGCCGTTACGATCGGCCTGGGCCCTGCCGTCTCCGCCGCTGTATTTCTGAACCGCCGCTGCGCCGGGTCATCCTCTGCCTCCGTCGACCCCGCGCCAAGTGGCCTGCCACCGTTGTCGACCCGCGGGTGCTGCCGAGTTGCCACGACCGTGCTGGGAGCTGCCCCGCGCCCGCTGCCGGTTCACGACATGACCAGCTATCGCTAAACCGCCGCCGCGATGGATTTAACTCGCGGCCGCCCTCGTCGAAGCGCCTGACCTGCTTCCTGCTGCCGCCTTACCGTGACTCGCCTCATCGGCATCTTCTACACCCGAGGCCGCTGCCGAATTACCTCGCGCTGGCACTGAACCGTCCACATTGACTGTGACTTCGCCTTCCTCTTACTTCCGCTGCTATGGACCGCAACTCCGCGTCGAAACCGCCATCGCCGCCTTGCCAAGTCGCCGGCGCCCTTCTCGCAAACCGGCAGGGGAGCGTGTGGGTTCAATCAACCAACCGCGCCCGCCGGTTCACAACCACAACCCAGAGAAGATGGGGTCATGAGCATGGACTTGAAGTCAAACCGCCCCGGTTCATCTCAGCCACGAGCCGCCCGGATCCATCGCCGGGTCAAGAGCTGCATATCGAGTCACCGGTCTTCGCCGGCCCTGCCCCGTCCCTGAGTCACCTTTGCCGAGTCACCGGCAAGCTGCCCCCGGCCTCTGTAGGTATCTGCGGCCGACCTGTTATTCCGGCCCGCTTCAGCTGCCGCCCCGCCGGATTACCTCTGCCTGACATCGACCTGCTGTTCTGTTCCGCTTCAGCTGCCGCCCCGTCGGGTCACATCTGCCTGTGGCTGGCGCCGGTTCTCCCCTAATGCTTTGAGCTGCCCTGCCGGTTTGATCTTCAGTGAGCTGCTACGCAGGCTCCCGTTGCCCATGCCCGGCCGCATCCTACGTTTATTTCCGTCGCCGCGGACAGTTTGAGTTGACGAAGCCACTGGAGCTGTGGTACTGGGCGCCACTGATTCAGAGTTTTTTCCAAATGTATGGGCTCAATATACTGGATTTTAGGCCAAAGGAAATTTTCACCTAGACTTGCCAAAGGATCAGTAGCGAAGAAAGTGTGCTTTGCAGTTTTTTGGCCTAAGAATGCCATTGGAGATTGAGAAGGATGTCTCCAGGTCCACGGGAGAAGGTGTCATATCAGTGGGAGTATGTTGGATGGATCGACGTGTGGATTCCTCAGTCTGATGGAAAATTACCAGTACTATTGCATGGCACAGCTCCCAAAGTTTGATGGAAAATTGCTCCCGTTAGAAGACAAAGGCACTAACACGCCAGTTAGTAGTGCTATTCAGAAGTTTTTCTCGCTTCAAAATTCTCAAAGACGCCAGAGCCAAAACTTCAAGCATATGCTCCAGCGGTTGAAAAAAAAGAGGTGGAAGCAGTAAACTTCAGATCAATTGGAAACACGACGACGGGCATGGCTGGCTTGACATCCCAGGAAAAGATCAGGTGCTATCCACCTTATTTATTTTTTCAATATACTTTAAAGTTCCTCCGGGAACAATTGTCCTCCCTTTAAATATTTTTTGTTTCATGATCATGGCAGAGACGACAAGATCATCTGTTATTCAAATATATCAGGACAATTATTCACCGTCGAAGTGAAGTTATATTGCGGATATGGAGTGCATACTATCGTCATGTTGCACTAACATTTATCCATGCTG
>NW_021168750.1:0-1238 GCF_002162155.2 Triticum dicoccoides
TTAGGATCCAATTAAATTGTGGGATGGGAAGTAGAATTGAGGTAGTACCTATTACCTGTTACTTATAAAACCTTGGGAGTTACTTCTACGTTTGCTTATTATGCTATGCTATGCTAGTAGACGTGGATTGGGTGAGTGATATCCATGACAGATGTGAGATTGATAATTTTAATGGTTTATCTAAGGTGGCAACTTAAACACACATCTGGGTGGATTGAGGCACCTGATGTCTATCAGGACTTGCCTGTTTTTATTTTGGACCGCCACCCAGGCTCAAAGGGATCATAAGATTTTTCATGCTAGAAACTTCCGTGTGCAGCCACATGCTACTATGGGCTCTAGCATAGTTGACTAAGTTGTGCGAACTCTTACGGGGTAGACTAGCAGATGTAGGGGATGTAGGTGTACCGGTTTACCCCACATGTAAGGTGCTAGCGCTTATGAAAGACTATGTCTCGGTCATCCGCCTTCTCAAACACCCTGTAGTGCGAGAAACCAAACGGAGGCGATCGAGTCTTGTGGGAAAAGTGCGCAAACCTCTGCAGAGTAACAAACTAATCATGATTAGCCGTGTCCCCGGTTATGGACATTTTGAGTATCTAGTTCTTGGATTATCCTGTTGATCTCAACACGTTACTTATTATAATTTGTTTGGGTTTAATGAGTACTTTTAATTGGGATTGAGGATGCTGTCAACCATTCTCAATGTTTAACAACCACCATGATAGTTAAATAAATTTTATTCCTTTGATGTAGGGAAAAATTGGCTTTTCGCAAAAACTGTAATCATAGAGCTTTCCATCAGCCATATATGCATGTAGTATAGCCTATTCTTTCATTACTCTCTATGTGTTACATTGCCAGCATATTCCATGTGCTGACCCGTTTTCGGGCTGCAACTTTTCATGTTGCAGACTTTTCAGACGACGAGTAAGTGGTACGTTAGGGTTACGATTTCCTATACTCAACTTTGCCGTTGGTGTTGATGGGAATCCACAACCTTGTTGCTTCCGCTATATTTTGGATTGAGGTAATAGTATTTACGTTACTTTATACATGTGATTTACCTCTGTTATAAATCCTTCGAGTACTGTGTGTGTCAGCATACTGATCCAGGGATGACACATAAGCACAGAGACTTGATCCATTCGGGTCGGGTCGCTACAAGATGGTATCAGAGCACATGTTGACTGTAGGACGTGACCCTAGAAACTGGCAAGCCAATAGCAAAGATTTTT
>NW_021168751.1:0-1392 GCF_002162155.2 Triticum dicoccoides
GGGCTATGGCGGCCATGGCACCTTCATCGCACTCCTGGTCGACGTTGTCGTCCGTGATGGCCTCCCACACTCGAAGGGTTCGGAGAATAATCTTCATCTTGACCGCCCACACGCCGTAGTTGGCGTCGGTGAGCATCGGGTACTGGATGGGGATATTGTGATGCGCCTATACGTTGGTGCCGCCCGTTCCGCCACCACTGATCACTGACTTGCCGCCCTGTTTCACCTTGTTGCCGTTCTTGTTCGTCTTGGGACCGCAGTTGCCGGACTTGACCGACTCCTTGTCGCTGTCCGTCATCGTAGATCGTAGATCATCAAGGCTCTGATACCAATTGTTGGCTTTAGATCGGTAGATCAGTTCACCGGAGGAACAACACCCGTAGGTGCAAAGCTAGCAAGCTAGCAACAAAGCAGGCAGGCTGCCAGCTTGATTAGTAGTAGCACACGCACACGTACTAGCGACCTGGGCTAGCTTTGGATCGTATCAAGCCGATCTCGACGGAACCTCTCTCGACAACTTGCGAACATAAAACTGAAACGAAACTGATTTTTGATGATAGTCACAAGCTCGTGTCGAGCCTGCTACTTTTCTTTGTATTGATCTGCTTTTCGTTGTGGTTTTTACATTGTGGGATTACATGGGTACATAAAGGAGCTAAACTGCCCAAGAGCTAACCTAGTTGGTTCCTACCTGGGAGTACTACTCCGATGTGTACACAGACGTCTACTCGGACGACTTGTTTAGTCCCATAAAAATGTACATATACATTTTTCTTTCACCCTACCATCCATGTTACATAGGTGGTTTATATCATGGTTTAATTATTCTTTCATCTTCTTATGTTTTAACTTTTGCTGCCTGGTCATAATTTTGTAATTGTTGGGCCTACTACTCTATTCACGGTTAATGATATAAGCATGTCTCGGAAATCTAATAACAACATATTATTTCATCATGCAGCCTTCTTCCCAAAATGAAAGTACCAGCAGTGCTGTTCCTCTGGACATGTCAAAAGAAAAAACTGAAGAGAAGAAAAGACCCTCAATTGGAGTAACGGGAGAGCTTGTTAAACCTGGTGTAAGTTGCAGGTCTGAACCGCTAGGTCTTGGTCTTGGTGGAGGCCTGCCGCAGCCTAAGGTATGATCTGAAGATAGGGCCTTCAAAATATTAATCTGCATTGCTAGATGGTTGTCAATGATGCGTTCATGTTTTTATCTTTATAAATTTGTTTTGGTTAATTTGTGCCTGCGGTGGTTGTACTATTCATTCTAACCAGAAGTATATCTATACTCAATTCCAGAGAAGGAGCAGAACAGGAAAGCCATCTGGGATTAGTGGTGATCCTACCAGCAAAAGCCAAGAAGTTGTTGGGGCAAGCAGCAGCAGGACTA
>NW_021168751.1:1402-16726 GCF_002162155.2 Triticum dicoccoides
TGTTTGTTGAAATGCATTCTACATGGCGATACTCCTTATGGAGTGGAATGGTGGTTCTGCGGAAAGCCTGAAACAACGTCTAATCGATAATTGAACTAAACAATTCCAGAATTAGTATGACCATGTTTGGATGACAGTTATCGAGCTTACTCGGTGATTCCATCAACTCCTCTAGCTAATTCATGTGCGGCATGCTTTCATCAGTTTCAGTTATATGAAGATGGCGGATCCAATGAGGTCTCGTTGAAAAACAAGAGGCATGCATTTCAGTGTTGCCTATACTGTTCTGTGATATTTTTTTGTCATTTCTTTTTTGCGAATTACATTGGAATGACATTGGAATCAAATCGTCATTCCAATGTAATATGTACCATGCCGTGCCACACATAGGTCCAGCATACATTCCTCAATGTTTTGTTCATTCAGTTTCAGGCTGGTGGCACTCTTGAAGCGTTCCAGTATCTTGTTGCGAGTTAGAAGACCAATCTACTCTGGGGCTTAATTTCCTCAAATAATTTTTTTTTGCCGTAGCATTAGAGTGATTTATTTGACAAAACTCAAAAGTTACAATTTTTTTTGCTTAGCAATAGATTGATTTATTATAGAATGAGAATAACATGTTAAAATCTCTACTTTACTGTCTTGTGTTTCTCAGTTGTTCGACAAAGTGAAAACATAAAAATCAAAAATCATTGAAAAACACTTTTGTCATTATTCTTTGTTTTTTTATTGTTGTCTGTTTTTGAAGTGTGAGTCTGGAAATCCGGATATATACTACTCCCTCCGTCCCATAATGTAAAACGTTTTTTTACTGTAGTATAGTGTCAAAAAATGTCTTATAGTATAGGACGGAGGGAGTCCTACTGTATATTTAAGGTAAAACTTATAATTGCATAGCTGGTCCCAAGTCTGGAAAAAAGAATAGGTCCAACCATGGGTTCTAGAGCATAATATGTGTGTGTTAAGTTGACTCTTGACCAGTTTACAACAGCGATTAGGGAACATGTAGGATTCATTTAGATAAAACCAAAGAAGAATTTCACTTATCCACTAGAAATGGAGTGAGTGCGGTCGTTAACTCACTTATTGACAAAATAAGAAGGGGCTTTCTTTGGGAGTGCAAGGGGGTTGCCGTTGGGGGCAAATGCTTGGTGAGCTGGAAGCTTGTGTGTCGGCCAAAGATGTATGGGGGACTTGGGATCTCCAACCTGCAAGCTCAAGGCATGGCACTCCGCCTTCGCTGGCTTTGGCAATCCTGGAACGAGCCGGACAAGCCATGGGCATGCCTACCTATGACAGTGGACAAGAAACTTAACGACCTCTTCAATGCATCCGTCAAGTTCGTTCTCGGAAATGGGGAAAGGATTAAGTTCTGGTATGAGCCTTGGCTGAATGGGGTTTCCTTGAGTTGTGCAGCGCCGGACCTATTTGCTTGCTGCACTCGCAAAAACCTCACGGTGTCCCAAGCCCTACAAGATGGCCGTTGGATCAGACACCTGCGTCGCCCTCTTACGCCAGCAGCTATTATCCAATACACAAAGCTCTGGAAGGCGGTTGCTGATGTGCACTTGCTGCTGGGAACTCCCGACTCAGTGATCTGGAGATGGACGCCGAATGGCGCCTACTCTTCGGTCACTGCATATGCCGTGCAGATCGAGGGGTGTACTCGCCTCGCCGGTCAATGACACATATGGGCGGCTGATGCTCCGCTAAAATGCAGAATTTTCGCTTGGCTTGCGATCCTAGGAAAATGTCTTACAGCGGATAACCTGCAGAAAAGAGGATGGCCGCACGACCCAATTTGTTCTCTCTGCCGGGCGGCGGACGAGTGTGCTGATCACCTCCTAGCACGCTGCTCCTACACCCAAGCTCTATGGAGTCTGATGCTCAACCGCTGCAACCTCCCCACCACTCTTGCGCCGACGGCGGCGACAACCAGCCTTGCTGACTGGTGGGAGTCCAACGTGGTGAACGCTAACCTGACCAACTCAAAGGGCTGGGGCGGTCTGGCAGTGGCAATTTGGTGGTTCACATGGTGCGAGAGGAATGCCCGGATTTTCCAAAGCAAGGCGTCCACCGTCAGTGCGGTCTTCAACTTGATGATTGATGAATTTAGGATATGGAACCAGGCTGGGCGTCATAGGTTTCAGCTGTTTTTGGACAGACCTCGAGAGCCAGACTGAATTATGTGCTGATGTATGTTGCTGGGTTGCCGGCTGTTGGCATAGTTGATGTATAGCGGCCTGCTCCGACCACATACTTGTAACACCTTTCCTCTTATAAATGAAAAAGAAAAGCTGCTCCGACAGCGTTTCGTCAAAAAATTACTCGTCGGGTTTTAGTTCAATACTCGTCGGAGTAGATGTTTTTGTTCAATCTCTGTTACGCATATGGCAGCTCTTCATGTCTAGCTGTCAACAAATTTTACTTGATTTTGCGTCAGTTTTCTCATGTGGCGCACGCATTTAAGCCGGCGGCCTTCCTTTAATTTGTCTACAGTACACCGTACTGCTCCTGCTGCGTAGGTAGTGAGCATGCATGGGCCACCACTTATGGCTCGATAGTACTGATGATCATGCACACCAATGTGAACGGCAGAGACTCATTCACTCCTCATCGTCCTTTCCTGACATCTAGCCTATCTATCTAGCTTGTCTTTTCTCACTTGGTAGGTTTGATTGAATATCATTCTAAATGATCTCCATGACTCCATCTGCGTCTAAATGTAGCGTTCTGCTCAGTTCTCTGATGCAAATCAAGTTTGCCATGCAATTATTTGTCCAAAGACATTGCGCATCTTGCTAAATTTCTTTTGGCTGTATAATAATCATCTGTCCTGTATGGAACATAGATGGAGAGAAAGTGTAGTTAAGTTGATGGAACTGAACATATATAGATGCACAGTGTGTAACTGTATTCATATAATGTATCAGGCAAGGCAGACCACTGACTCACAGATTGCACAGTGTGTTACTGTGGACTGAAGACACGTAGGACCCATCCAATCCATAGATGCAGCAGGTTTGATAAATGTTGGATGAGGGTGGGTGGATCATTTAATTTCCTGCAGCTCTTTACTCCTCACCAACTGCTCCTCACACGGTCTTGACTCACCGTGGACTTGAGTAGCTGCATTTTCCTTGCGCCTTCCTACAGAAGCCTCCCCTGCATTCTTCTTCTTCTTTTTGTTGTTGCATCGCATGCTAGCTTAGATTGCTCCACTCGAATTTGCTAGTTCATCTGAATCGTCCTTGGTGGAACTCACATCCAAGTGCTAATTTCTTTCCTTTTCTTATCCATCTCCCTCTCCAGTTGCCTGGCTACTTCTCTTTCACTAACCCTCTCCTCGATTTGACCGTGATGTACAGGCGGAAGAACAAAGCAGAAACAAGAAGCGGGGGGAGACGGTGAATCGAGAGCCTTCAAGGTAATTTTTTCTTTTTCTTATCCATCTCCTTCTCCAGCTGCCTAGTTACTGGTCTAATCCTCTTCTTAACTGAATCGTGAATCTGATATGCAAACCATGGGTGGAAGAGGCAAGGCAGTAACAACAAGCAAGCAGGCCCGAGAAAGAGGGCTGGGGGGCAGTGACAGTCTGCCGCCATGGAATCGGCCACGGGGGCGTTGGCCACCCTCCTCCCAAAGCTGGGCAAGCTGCTACTCGAGGAGTACAACCTGAAGAAAACTGTCAAGAAGGGGATAGGGGATCTCAAAGCAGAGCTTGAGACCATGCAGACTGCTCTTGAGAAGGTTTCCGATGTGCCACTGGACCAGCTTGACTCACAGGTCAAACTGTGGGCTAACGAAGTCAGGGATCTGTCTTATGTCATCGAAGATAGCCTTGACTCCTTCATCGGACGCGTCGAGGGGCTTGAGCTAGCGAAAAAGCCCAACCCTCTCAAGGACTTCGTCAAGAAGGCCTCTGACAAGATCACCAGGTTCAAGGCTCGCAACAAATTTGTCAATGGCATGGAAGACACCGAGACTCAAATTAGGTAATGAACGTTTTGCAAGGTACAAAATCAGCGATGTTGTTGCTAATCCTGTGACAAGTACAGTCGATCCTCGTCACTTTGCAATGTATAGCAAGGTATCTGCCCTTGTTGGCATTGACAAAGCAATTGAGGAGCTGACGAAGAGATTGTGCAAGGCCAATGATCTCCATAAGAAAAATCTCAAGACAGTCTCTGGCGTTGGGATCGGAGGATTGGGCAAGAGAACTGTAGCAAAAGCATTGTATGACAAGCTTAACAAGAAATTTGATTGTGGGTGTTTTGTTCCAGATGGTCAGAATCCTGACATGAAGAAACTTCTCAAGGATATCCTCTATGATCTTGACAAGAAAAAGTACATAAACATCATTGGCTCAAAAATGGATGAAAAGCAACTCACCGATGAGATGCTAGAATTCCTCAAGGAAAAGAGGTACACATTCCTACCCTAAGCTAGTCATTACTTTCTTTGTACCTATGTCAAGCTGTGTCGTATAGATTTGTATCTCCAATCTTATGTGACCTGTTTGTTCAACTTAATCCAGATAACCTGATCTGGGCATGGTTAATCTTAATGCACAGCATAACCAAAAATGATATGTACACATTTCTGAGTAAGACCTAAGATTGAAATGTTTCTGCCTATGTGAGTTAGGTACACATTTCTGCCTATCTGAGTAAGACCTAAGATTGAAATGTTTCTGCCTATGTGAGTTAGTTACACATTTCTTCTACATGTGTCATATTCAGAGTTGTGTATTTCCATCAAAGAAAGGAACCTAGTCCCATATTCTCTGTTTTTTGTTATGGTCCAGAAATAATATGGAACAAGTAAGTTTTCTTGGGTTAACGCAGTCATGGTAGCAGAACTGTGTCTTTGGAAGTCTCTCATTCCCGTCTTCTCAAAGCATTAGAGTTATTGGAATGAATGAGCATTCAAAGCACCAGAACAAAAAAGTCCAAAACATTGAACTAGGTTATACTATGATTGTTAATGCATTTATGGATCTGATGAGGGTTGCCAACTTGCCATGCTTGTTTTAATGCATACTATACACCCCTGTTAGCTTTTCATCTTTGATGGATGCTATATACTCTTGTTAGCTTTTTGTTTTTACTAATTCAAGCCTCTTGGTACCTCTTAGTTATTGATGCTATACACTCCATACTATACTTTTTGTTTTAATAGGTACTTGATAGTTATTGATGACATATGGGATACACAAACATGGGAAATTATTAAATGCGCTTTGGTGGATGGTGACACTGGAAGTAGATTAATTGCAACTACTCGTAATTCTGAACTTGCTGAAAAAATTGGTGGTGTTTACAACATGAAATCACTTTCAGAGGATAACTCCAGAAAGTTATTCTATGCAAGAATATGCGGCGCTGAATATGTTCAATCTGCTAAAGTGACCGACAAAATTTTAGGGAAATGTGGTGGCGTGCCTTTATCTATCATTACAATAGCTAGCTTGCTTGTTGGTAAACGACGGGAGGACTGGTTGAAGGTGTATGAGTCTATTGGATTTGGGCATGGAAACAGTGAAGTTGTTAAGAACATGAGAAAGATATTGTGTTTTAGCTTTTACGATCTTCCTTCTCGTTTAAAGACTTGTTTGTTGCACCTAAGCATGTTTCCAGAAGAACATTTGATTTGGAAACATGAGTTGATATGGATCTGGATTGCCGAAGGTTTTGTCCCTGTGAACCAGGGCTAAGGTTATTTTAAGTAGGGGAGAGCTATTTCAATCAGCTTGCAAATAGGAGTATGATTCGGTTGATAGAGGACACTGATTGCCTCATCGTAGATTCTTGTCGTGTTCATGACATGATATTGGATCTAATCCGGAACTTCTCAAGTGAATTGAGATTTGTTGGAATACATGGTATTGAGCTGGAGCAGAGCCCATGTTTACCAAGTACAGGCAGCAGTTTTCGCAGACTAGCCGCCCACAGAAGAAGTGCAGAGCACAGCCCGATTAGCATGGAAATGGGACAAGTGAGGTCATTTAGTGCTATCTTGTGCACTGATAGTAGACTGCTCCAGCTTTTGAGCTTTAAATTATTACGTGTACTAGTTCTTGATCACTGTAATTTTTCTGTGGAAGGTTGTCGTCTTAAGCATCTTGGAAAGTTGGTTCAGCTAAGGTACCTAGGGCTGATTAATACACCTGTTGCGGAGGTCCCAAGGAAAATAGGTCATGATCTCAAGTTCTTGCAGACATTGGACATACGTCGGAGTGGCATAAAAGAATTGCCGCCATCTATTGGCGAGCTAAGCAAACTAATGTGCCTGTATACCAGTAGGGGCACAAGAATGATGGGTGTGATAGGAAAGCTGACGTCCCTAGAAGAGCTTGTGCTAGCCTTAGTGGACAAGTGCTCAAATTTTGTCAGAGACCTGGGTAAGCTGAAGGAGGTGAGGGAGCTTGTGATCCATTTCGATGATATGGACAAGCAAACACATAAGGCTTTGCTAGAATCTCTATGCAACCTGGGTAAAATCCAGAATCTAGTGATCATGTCTGGACCAAAGGATCCCTCAAAAAAAAGGCTGAACCAAAGGAGACAGTTCACGCTGGCAGTTGGGAAGAGTGGAAACCCTCCTCACAGCTGCGTACGCTATCATTGAGTGGCATCTGTTTAACCAAGCCACCATCATGGATGAATTTCTTATGTGTTTTGCATCTCTCCTACCTATGGTTTGAAGTGGAGGTGGTCGAAGCATCCGATTTTCAAATGCTTGGGAAGCTGCAGTTGCCCCGCTTCCTCAGTCTGATGGGTAATGAGGGTAACTGCTTACTAGTATATACTGTTCCTAGTGGTGAGTTTGAGAAGTTGAGATATTTGGAGACAAGCATCATAGAGATCATTTGTAGAGGAGAGGGAGTGCTGCCAATGCTTGAAAAATTGAAATGTCATGCAAGCGTGGGAATTAGAAAGGATGACGTTGGTAGGTTGGTGCAGGAGAACATGCCTATGCTCCAGGAAGTCACTTATCAACTGGACTACAAGAATTGGAGGGCTGACGAGTTGGTCACTACCTCCTCCTTTGCCTTTCCGACAACCACGAACATTCTCTTCCCATGTCCGCAACCGTCCGTTCGCCTCCGTTATGGTCATGTCGTCGATGTCGTAAAGCTGCTCGAGCGTGCCGATGATGTACGTGAATTTATCAGTCACCGAACTGAAAAACTTGTCCACAATCTTGGCCTCCTCGAGCTTCGCACCAAGCGCGTGAATCTCTCCCACCAATGTAGTCAGATGCATGGCATAGTCGTTCACCGATTTAGTTTCCTCCTTCTGCAACTTGTGAAATTGGCGCTTCAGCACTTGTGCCCAAGCCTTCGTGACGCGATCTTCTCCAATCCTCATCTCTTTGAGTGCATTCCACGCCTCTCTTGCTGTCTCGAACTCCGCCAATGTCATCAGTACAGAATCCGGCACAAACTGGGCTATGGCGGCCATGGCACCTTCATCGCACTCCTGGTCGACGTTGTCGTCCGTGATGGCCTCCCACACTCGAAGGGTTCGGAGAATAATCTTCATCTTGACCGCCCACACGCCGTAGTTGGCGTCGGTGAGCATCGGGTACTGGATGGGGATATTGTGATGCGCCTATACGTTGGTGCCGCCCGTTCCGCCACCACTGATCACTGACTTGCCGCCCTGTTTCACCTTGTTGCCGTTCTTGTTCGTCTTGGGACCGCAGTTGCCGGACTTGACCGACTCCTTGTCGCTGTCCGTCATCGTAGATCGTAGATCATCAAGGCTCTGATACCAATTGTTGGCTTTAGATCGGTAGATCAGTTCACCGGAGGAACAACACCCGTAGGTGCAAAGCTAGCAAGCTAGCAACAAAGCAGGCAGGCTGCCAGCTTGATTAGTAGTAGCACACGCACACGTACTAGCGACCTGGGCTAGCTTTGGATCGTATCAAGCCGATCTCGACGGAACCTCTCTCGACAACTTGCGAACATAAAACTGAAACGAAACTGATTTTTGATGATAGTCACAAGCTCGTGTCGAGCCTGCTACTTTTCTTTGTATTGATCTGCTTTTCGTTGTGGTTTTTACATTGTGGGATTACATGGGTACATAAAGGAGCTAAACTGCCCAAGAGCTAACCTAGTTGGTTCCTACCTGGGAGTACTACTCCGATGTGTACACAGACGTCTACTCGGACGACTTGTTTAGTCCCATTATCATGTACATATACATTTTTCTTTCACCCTACCATCCATGTTACATAGGTGGTTTATATCATGGTTTAATTATTCTTTCATCTTCTTATGTTTTAACTTTTGCTGCCTGGTCATAATTTTGTAATTGTTGGGCCTACTACTCTATTCACGGTTAATGATATAAGCATGTCTCGGAAATCTAATAACAACATATTATTTCATCATGCAGCCTTCTTCCCAAAATGAAAGTACCAGCAGTGCTGTTCCTCTGGACATGTCAAAAGAAAAAACTGAAGAGAAGAAAAGACCCTCAATTGGAGTAACGGGAGAGCTTGTTAAACCTGGTGTAAGTTGCAGGTCTGAACCGCTAGGTCTTGGTCTTGGTGGAGGCCTGCCGCAGCCTAAGGTATGATCTGAAGATAGGGCCTTCAAAATATTAATCTGCATTGCTAGATGGTTGTCAATGATGCGTTCATGTTTTTATCTTTATAAATTTGTTTTGGTTAATTTGTGCCTGCGGTGGTTGTACTATTCATTCTAACCAGAAGTATATCTATACTCAATTCCAGAGAAGGAGCAGAACAGGAAAGCCATCTGGGATTAGTGGTGATCCTACCAGCAAAAGCCAAGAAGTTGTTGGGGCAAGCAGCAGCAGGACTACGGATTCTCACTCTCTATCCTAAACGGATCATGAGTTGCTCGCTGTGTATGGAAGAACAATGCGTAATATTTTGTCAAATTTGACAGCTACAATCGGATGCTCAAGTTCGCCACCTTATTTGGAGAGCAAGATGCAAGATTGTGCCCAGAACCCTGCCACTACTTGGAAAAGGCATGCTAGTGGCGCACCAGTTTTGCCTACTAATGGCGCACTACTGGTGCGCCACTAGCATCACACCATTAGAATTAAATTTTAATGGTGCACCACTGGTACGTCATTAGTATCTGGTGTTCTAATGGCGCATCACATGTGCGTCATTAGTATAGCCCACAATGTGCCATTAGAATGCCTTCCAGGGGGCCATATGTACCCAAGTGCTTTGGCTTACTAATGGCGCATCAGTGGGTGATGCGCCATTAGTGTGATTATTACAGTGCATCATTAGTGTCTTGTGTGGTGCGCCACTAGTATGAATATTAGGGATTTTTTTTTCTTTTCTGATATTTTCACAGGTTACAAAATATATTATTGAACATAATTTAGACAACACCACACAACAACAACAGATTCACCGAATACAATAGAAGATTAGTCTCCGAATACAATTAACCATATTAGTCTCCGAATTCAAAAGACCGAACAAAGATAGAACATTACAAGTCTCGAGACCACGAGTAGCGAGTTTGTCTTCACATTACAAGTCGATATCGATCATCTAAACTACCATCACATATAAGAGAGCTGCGGTCATCACGATGAGCATCATCGCGATGAAACTGGTCTTCACCCGGTTCCTCCAACGCTCCCTCCTCTCTCCCGCTAAATAGCGGGCGTATCTAGATTCCGCCTCCGCCCTAGTGGTGTACCCTTTGTAACTGTTACCGCTGAAACGGTGTACCTGTCTCCGTCACTCCTCCCTGTCGTCGTAGACTCCGGGAACCTTACCCTTGTACACGACATACGACGTCATCTCTATGCACAAGCCAAACAACAGATAATACATAAGCAATATATAAGTATGCAACAAAAGGATCGGAAGAGAAAAGCAAGACATTAATAGCACGATTCATGGTCCTACTAATAAATAGTATCGATTACATCTAAGTTGAACGACTATCCAAACCAAAAAGACATACAAGTTCATTAAAGTTTAATTACAACATGAGCTAATCGATGTTTCAGAACTACAAATAGCATCACTACTTTCGACTCGACTCATGGGACCGGAGCGTGGATGAAGCCGCCGTCTTTCGTGATGGTCATGAAGTCGCTGGCGTTGTCAGCCTGCATTTGAAGTGTTGTGTCTATCTCACTGTTGGACGGTTGCTCTCTGAGGTAGAACTGCCCCGAGGTACGAAGGACATCTTGATGGATGATTTATGCAAACTCCGACTGGATGCGAAAGAATTCTTGTCGGAGGTCCGCGTCCTGGATTGCGGCCAAGCTTGCGGCCCAATCTTTGACATTATTTGGTAGCAGAAGGTGATTATGGTCCCGTATGATCGCCCTCATGTGATGGAGGGCGTAGTAGGCATCCTTCTGACCACCAGGTGGCTTCTTGACGCAGGAGAACGTCGTATTGTGGGTGAACACGTGCCTGCCGTACCTACGAACTGGCCTCTTAAAGGTGCCTCCAGATGTGGCGTAGTCGGGGAGAGCATCATCAAGAACTTTCTTGATATTTGTGTAGTCTATCTTGGAGTCACGGTCCAGAGGATGAGTGTGCAATATGTGTCACTGCACAAAACACAGAATGTTAGAAAAAAAAGAACGATCGAAATCTAAAAAATCATATGTTACCGGGCAGTGAGGGGATGACTTACTCGGGAAAGTAAGGCACGAGGAAATTATCCTTATCTGGATTTGCCAGAATGACGCCTTCGAGGTGTGAACTCGGGACTTGCCGGTCCCCAGCGCTGCCCAAGATCTTGGCATGCATGTAGAAGGGGTCGACTATCATGATGTCCGGAGTCTTGTTTCGAATGATCCGCATCTCCATACACAGCAAAAACAGCCGAACGAAGGTGTAGTGTAGCGGATGAAGATTAAACATAGCAAAGATGTCATCAAACTGCAGGACGATCGTACCCCCGATGGCGCCATCCACAAAGCCCTTGCCCTCTGGCACATTGGCCACGAAAACCGGGTATGCCACATCATTCTGGGAGAGACGCATCTTCTCCAAAGAAAGAACGCTGTCATGCAGACTCCGCATAGCACCGGTTGCAGCATTGAGCATATTTGTCGGTAGCATCGCCCTACCCACCACATGCACCCTCCTCGAGATATCCTGAGGTGAAGGTAACCCGTCCTCAGCACGGATCGTACTCGGTGCCGGCTGGCTCGCACTGGCGCCCTTGGCAGTCTTTTGTTTCCGTCCCTTCTTCTTGATCTGCTGTGATGGGACCGAGTTCTGCTCACAGACCGCCTTCTTGAGCGTGTTGGGGCTGATAATATTTCGCACCTCAGCTATCTAAGGCTCGGTGAAGGCGGGAGCTGGAGGCGTCTCCTGAGAACTGAACGCCAGACGATGCCTGTTGCTATTGGATTTCTCCGCCGTACTAGCTAGATCGCGGTCGTCTTGGTTGGGTTCTTGAGAAGGAGGCCCGCTGAACTGGTCACTGTACCCATGTTCGGCAAAGTACTTATCGACGTTGGTCAATGTATCGTCGTCGTTGTCATCGTCGTCCGGATCCTGTGCCATATGCATGTCCGGAGCCTGTGCCATAGGGATGTACGGCATGTCCGGTAGCGTTGCGGCGTTCTTGCCATGGCGTGGCGCCGACACGACTGGCGGTCTTGTCTGTGGGGTGGTGTCCCCTGCCCCCAAACGAATCTGGCTCTTCGGCCAAAGCAGGGGCCAGCTTAGGCAGGCACTAAGGGTCATCAGATCTTCTTCGTCGGCCCCGGCGGGTTGAATCGGAGGTAACAACTCGTCGCAGCCTGGCAGCACCCGAACCGGTTGAACCCTATACATGGTGGGTGGCATCAGTTTATCGTGGAACAAGGGCTTTCCCGGTTGAACGATTTTGCCCTTGGCGACATCGACCAAATCATCGTTCACGAAGTGCATGAGAGTGCACGGAACGTCGACGGCGCCCTGTAAAAACATGTAGGGTGGCAGGGATGCCTAGTCAAAGGCAAAAGGAGATGAAGTCCTCGTCCGAGAGGCTTAATTAGTTACCATGATAATGGAGTCGAGCTCGGCTAATGTCGAGGCACCGTCAACGGCGGACGTGCAACTGACGGAGGGGCCGCTTGCTGGCGAGGTGCCGGCCGGCGTACACCCGGATGCATTAAGCTCCAATGCCCGTGCCGGCGCCGGAGACACCAATACCGCCGCCGCCAATGACACCAATGGCGCCGCCGGAGACACCAATGGTGCCGCCTGCGCGTTGTGCGAGTTGCTGGCCGTGAAGCTGGGAATCAGGGGCGGCCCCTGTTGGGCACCCGCAATCCACGTGATCAGCCCATGAATCAAGGTAGGCATAATGTCGGTGAGCCTCGTTCCCAGTTGTTGTTGCACGTGCTCTTGGATAATCTCCGGAATCCGCGCCACTTGTGCCTTGAGTTCTTCAACCTCGCACGACTGGCTTTCTGAGCTGGTCTTTTTCTCCTTTCTCCCACCAGCGGTATAGTATGACGACCATTTTGTGGACAAACCTTTGCCGGCCACACGACCAGCTGACGACGGCTTACTGAGCTTATCCTTGTTTTTCATTATGTTCGACGCCCTATTTAGAGTGTTGTCCCAAGCAGGGGTGCTCTGAGACGACCCCGCGCTACTGCTTTCAGTCTCCTTCGCCAGAACAAGCTCAAGCGCCCTGGTCTTCGGATCCGTGGTAAGCTCCTTTATTATCGGGTCCTCCTTGTACCGGGCCCTGACAAAGTTCCTGGTCTGCTTGTCACTGTTGTATTTCTCGAAGCGGGGCGGTAGGCCTTGCTCGGCAAGCTCCGCGTCCTCCTTGTCCCATATAGGCTCCGCCACTCTGTAACCGCCGGGACCGAGTTTGTGTTCCCCTAAGTTCAACTCCCGCATTTATTTCCCCCGCTGACTTGATTCGGAGGTTGCACTGCTCTCGCATTTGATCTTGAACTCCTTGTAGTCATCTTCGCTGATCGAAGGATTTTTCGCCTTGATCTTTCTCAATCATTCTCTTCACCGTGCTTCTCCAAGTAGACAGGGCCGTGCTCATCCTTGTGAGGGCGGCACTGTTCACTTTATTCCCTGAGAGGCGTGTGTTTTTAAATTCAGCGGGGAACTTGTATCGTTCGTGCAGCTTCGTGAAGAGGAGGTTGTGCAAATTCCCTCGGTCCTTATGCCTAAGGTTCTCGGTGTTGATCGAGATGCTGCTCTGAAGAATGCACCCGAGCTGAACCGAGTACCCCTTGACTATATGTTTGGGCTCCGTTGGATGCCCGTCGGAGTCCACTTGAGTAAATTCCTCCTTGATGGTGCGGAGCACGTTCGGGCGCCGGTCCTTCCGTTGCTTCTTCAGTTGGCTGCCATCTGTGCGTGCGCCGCCATCATCAGTGGTGGCATCCTCGGCGGCACCATCAGTGGTGGCATCCTCGGCGGCACCATCAGTGGTGTCATCCCCGACGCCGCTAGGGGTAGTGTAGTCAGGATCGGTGTCTTCCGCGGCGTCCTCATAGCGGTGAGGTTGTTCCTCCATGTCCCGGGACAACTCCCAGAATTGCTTGCCGCATGAACCGTCGGCCTCATCGTTGTTGGCCATGTTTCGCTTTAAATAGGAAAAAAGTTTGGTCAAAAAGTTGGTTATTGTCAAGGACCAAGATCATGGTCTCATCATTTAGGGTTTGTCGACACCGAGGCATCCTAAAAGCTAAGCTTTTATCATTTAGGGTTTGTCGACGCCGAGGCACCCTAAAAGCCTAAGCGTACATAATTTAGGTTCTCATTGACACTGAGGCACCCTATAGAAGCCAAGGTTTCATCATTTAGGGTTTGTCGACGCTGAGGCACCCTAAATGCTAAGTTGTGTTTTCATCATTTAGGGTTTATCGATGCCGAGGCACCCTAGATGGGGCCTAATCACTTGGCACTAATCACGATGGCGGGGCAGTTGATCCTACTTAACTAAGTACTAAGATACCCCGGCCCTTGCATTAGTCGCGAGTACCCCATATGTCCTATTTTTAGCAAAGTCATGCTAAAAATTCACGGAAAATTCCAGCATGACCTTTGCTGAAAATAGGACATATGGAGTACCTGAATTTGCCGGAACGGAAGTTAATCGACATTCCGGCAAACTCAAGGGCCTCTCGGGGTACAGCAACAGCATCACAAGTTGACAAAATTCCCAAGTAGTACAGCATCAGCATGACAAGTAGTACCAATGAACATATGGTCCAGCACATTCTGAATTTCGATAAATGACAGCAAGTTAACTCATGCTAATAGCTAACAACTTATAACAACATAAATGAAATTGCAGTTGTACGATCATAAACTTATAACAACATAAACTCATGCTGACATGCAATGATCAAGCTATCTGAAAACAGAGTACTTGTTGATTAACTATCAAGCTATCTGAAAATAGAGTACTTGTTTATTAACTGGCAGGGTAGATAAGAGACTGCAAATTAAATAGCCATATATCCATATTCTGAGCTATGATCCATGTACCATCCACCCCATGAACTAGGAGTGTCATGCAGCATAAAAACTGCCAGTGGCCAGAAGAAAAAACAAGCATATCAGAACTAGGAGCACCCAAAGCAGCAGGATCACAGTGGCCAATTGCTCAGTTTGGAGTTTGGCACAGGCACCAACTCTAGTTTGAGCTACACACATCACATCAAGAACTGCACCAAAGCAACTGGAGTTTTGCACCACGCAATAACTTCACTGACACCAAGGGACCCACCACCACACCCAGTTCTCTCACACCACACTAGCTACATCAAGGACATCTAACAATCATCATCTAAAATGACTGTAAAAAATAGTTGTTTCTATTGCCAAATTACCCAGTTTTCTCAAGCAGTCAATTATACCATGATGATACCAAATTCTTGTAGCAGTACCATGAGTTCACAGGATAAAAAAAATCATCCATATTCACCAACCCAAACTGGTGGAGATACAGCAAACCAGAACATAGCCTCTTAAATTATTTGTTATAAGGTTGTGATTCCATGATGTTATATAGTCACTAGTAGAAAAAGGGTCTAATGTGAAACTCATTAGTCCCGGTTTGCAATTGAACTAGCACTAATGTGACCATTAGTGCTGGTTCCAATGGCCAGGCGGGCGACGCTCCTTAGTACCGGTTCGTGGCGAACCTTTAGTACCGGTTCGTGCCACGAACCAGTACTAAAGAGGTGGTGGCCTTTAGTATGGGTTGGTGGCTCCAACCGGTACTAAAGGGGGGGGGGTCTTTAGTACCGGTTGGAGCCACCAACCGGTACTAAAGGTGGTGGCCTTTAGTACGGGTTGGTGGCTCCAACCGGT
>NW_021168751.1:17272-19454 GCF_002162155.2 Triticum dicoccoides
CTAAAGGTCCCCTAGACCACGGCGCGCCTCATGCCACGTGGTGGGCGTTTGGTCCCGGTTCGTGTTGAACCGGTACTAAAGGGGGGGACCTTTAGTCCCCACTCTTTAGTGCCGGTTCCAGAACTGGTACTAAAGATCCTGACGAACCGGTACTAAAAGTCGTTTTTCTACTAGTGAGTGTGTGATATAAAAGGCTTCTTCATCATTCTCTGAACCCTTGGAAGCCTAATCGTGTGCATACACACAGTTATTATACAGTAGGATTATGACAAGATTAAACAGAGCAATGGAGAGGAAAATCTGACAATAACTTAACTGAAACCAAAGAAAGACCAAGCAAACTATTGCAAGTACAATACACTAACTACTTCACTAAACACAACTGCATAATTAAACTTAGTAGCAGAGGTTCAGTACACTAAATTCGGTAAAGAGCACCAACTATAGTTAACAGCAAGCTTACACAATAAGCACAACATGTACTTTTAGTACACACATGGATTAATTGACCAAACCCCCAGCAAGTAGGTACTTGCCATGTACTACATATGCAACACGACCAGTTAAAATCAGTTAACTAACCACAGTAGCAGATGAACATCTTCAGTGTTAAATAAAATTGTTCATACATCACTTGGGTCAACTTTCGATTCTCTTAACTAAAGTGTATGAGTATTATATATAATCTTTTTTTCATGGGAGTGTGGATTTTGTATTCGATATGGCAAAAACAGATCAAGTGTTAAAAGGTGTGAAGTGCATGCAAGAATCTGTTTGCTGTTGCTTGGTAAGTGCAAAAGAAAAATTGTAGAAAGTATATATTTAGGTAAATTAACTTGCACAGCTAACTGAAGTAACTTTATAGAAGACTACAAATATAATTCAGAAAATGGGCTATTGTTTAGGAGAATGTTTTGTTGTAGCAAAAATATCTTTCTGATATAAATCATACGACAGTGGGAGACTCTCCTACTATCAGTGGATGTTCAAAAAGAAAACCTATATTCCTTTTATGTTATGTGAAACAATAGTGTTCACCGTATAGTGGAATATCTGTACAGCATGGAAACAGGCGAATGTGTACAATATCAGGGTGCTGCTACAGTGGAATATATGTACAGCATGGAAACAGGCGAATACTTATTTCCTGAAGCTTAATCCAAGGTTGCACCTAGAACAGCATGCTTTTTTCACAGGTCATGTTTTTGCTTTTGAGGAATCTAGGTCGTTGGCAATAGCCAATATGGTACTTGGGTTAAAAGAGATCCAAACTCATGGAGAGATACGCACCAATGGTGATTACACGATGGATCTCTTGAGTGTAAGATAACCCCACAGTAACAAAACTCTGATTACATGGCACATTCGTTAAGAAAACATGGCACAATTTTTCTTGTTGTGTAATCTGTATAAAATTTTCATGTCTCCAGGCTGCAGAATACTGAGAAAATAAGATCCACACTGGTTGGGAAGGGCATGCCAGAAGAGAAGGGCAACAAATGGACAGAAGAAAGGGAGGAGATACGCTAGAGAAGATAATACCTGGCGGCGGTGGGGCGTTGAAGACCTGGCGGCGAGGTTCCTCCTCTCGGTGGCGGCGGGGCTCCTCCCCTCGGTGGCGGCGGTGGCCTCTTCCCCTCGGTGGCGGCGGCGGGGCTCCTCCTCTCCTTGTGGAGGCGGGCGTTGATCCGGCGGAGGCCCTGGAACCCTAGCGCTGGCCCTGCTTGTCGGAGTGGGAGCGGCGGTCGTCGGAGCGGGGGCGGCGGCGGCGGGGGTGGAGTCCCGCGGGGGTCGGGGCGGCGGCGTCGGGGCAGCGCAAGACCACAGCGGTGGCGGCGTCGTCGACGGCGTGCAGGCGTGGCAGACGGAGGGGGCGGAGCAAGGTGGCAGCGGCGTACGGTTGGGGGAGTGGGGGATCTGGCGAGGGAGGAAGGGAGGCCACAGTGCGAGGGGAATAGGTGGAGTGGGGGAGGGTTCTAATGGCGAATCTCCCCCTAGTGCGCCACAAGTACGACGATTCTAATGGCGCACCTCCCCCTGGTGTGCCATTAGAATTTTGTTTTAATTACTAGCCCGACTGGTCAGGTTATATTCCACCTAACCCTATCTCCATCAGAACACACCCACTAGAATTTTGTTTGTGACGGTGGAGCGGGCCGGGGAGGGTGCGGGGGAGAGGGTG